>NC_042997.1:87942867-88047867 GCF_006345805.1 Octopus sinensis | reverse complement strand
ACCATAATCCTTGCCTTCAGTTCATCTTTGGTGTTACACAGAGTTTTGTTGGTCTCTAGCTCAACTGTGCCCCACACATAATAATCAAGGGGGTTGCAGTCTGGGGAGTTAGGTGGCCAGATATTAAGGGTGATGTGATTGTAGAAATTGTCTGACAGCCATGACTGGGTTCTTCTGCTTGTGTGGCATGGTGCAGAATCCTGTTGCCAGACATAGGGTCTTCCAGCAGCCACCCTCTTGATCCAGGGCAGCACTACCTTCTCCAGGCACTTGATGTAGGCCTCTGTGTTGAGTCTGAGACCATGTGGAAAGATGAATGGAGGCATAATGTTGCCATCACTAGTGATCACTCCAAACACCATGATACTGACTGGATGTTAGTGTCAGGCTCACAATCATGAGGTGTTGGGTTTGATTCCTAGACAGGCTGTGTATTGTGTTCTTGAGCAAGACACTTTATTTCATGTTGCTCCAGTTCACTCATCTGTGGAAATATGTTGCAATATCACTGGTGCCAAACTGTTTTAGCCTTTGCTTTTACCTTAGATAACATCAGTGGCATAGGAAGGAGAGGCTGGTATGCATACCTATATATATTATCTTTTATTTGTTTCAGGTATTGGATTGCTGTCATAGTAGGACACTGCATTGAAGGGTTTAGTCAAACAAATTTACTCTAGTACTTATTTTCGAGCCTGGTACTAATTCTATCGATCTCTTTTGCTGTACAGTTAAGTTACAGGAATTTTAACTAACCGACACTAGTTGTCAAGCAGTGAAGGGGAACAAACACAAATACACAGACATGAATATACACAGATATATATCTACATATTCAACAGTCTTCTTTCAGTTTCCATCTACCAAGTCTGATCACAATGCTTTGTTTTGTCCAGGATTTAAGTAGATGTTTGTGGGACTAAGCCAGAAACCATTTGATTGGGAAGCAATAACATGAAAGATTTTCATGTTCCTATTTGTATAATTAATAAATAATATGAAATTGTAATATCCGTAAGTTGATGATCGAAATGAATTTGTTCCACCATTTTCTTATTTGTATTATGAATTTACTGTAAAATATTTTTTAACTTCACCCATTCAATACAATAAATGAATTAATTGCATTGCAATTATAAGCATTTATGTATTTAGTATTTGGGTACTTTACCAGCAGTATATTGGATAACTGATATCCCATAGTGGGCTACCTTCATAACCCATATCTTACTTTGTACTATATACATATATATATATATATATATATATATATATATTTAAAATTTATAAGTTTAAATTATTTAAATAATTTTTTAATTTTTAACTTTTATACTTTTAAATTAATTTTATGTATTGGCTTATGTTTTTCACTGTTTGATTTGCCTAATAGTGGTTTTATCTCTAATTTAATATAATATAATATATTTATACTATAAAATTGGATTTAATACTAAATCTAATTTTTCCCTGTAAGTTTGGATTTATTCCCTAATATTATTATTATATATATATATATATATATATATATATATATATATATATCATCATTTAACGTCCATTTTCCATACTGGCATGGGTTGAACAGTTTGACCGGGGACTGGTGAGCCAGGAGGTTGCACCAGGCCCCAATCTGATCTGGCAATGTTTCTACAGCTGGATGCTCTTCCTAACACCAACCACTCTGAGAGTGTAGTGGGTGCTTTTCATGTGCCACCGCCATGGAAGCCAGTCAGGCAGCACTAGCATTGGCCATGTTCAGATGGTGCCTTTTACATGCCACCGGCATAGGAGCTAATGGGTGCAGGGTGGCTGGCGTCGACTGCATTTAGATGATGTTTTTTACGTGCCACCAGTATGGGGAGCCACTCAGGTGGATCTGGCAATGACTCATACATGAATGGTGCTTATTGCATGCAACAATTTCCATTTGATTTGATTTGATTTTGATTTACTTGACTCAATAGGTCTCCTCAAGCACGGAATGTCGCATGACAATTCGAAGGTACTTTTTAAATGCGCTAGTTATATGACACTGGTATAGGCTATGGCTGTGATCTCACTTTCCTTGCCATCAAAAAAAGCACTTTCTCTTTACCCTACTTCCGGTCACTTCAAAAATGTAACTACACGTGAATTATTGACAGTTTTCTTCCTCCTTTTTCCTTTGGATTTCCCTGCTTTTCCTGTTTCTGAAGAAAAGCTATGCTCAAAACATTAAACAACTACTCTTTTCCTTCTCCAAGCATCTTAATACTTTGTATATGCTACATCCACACATTATTGTTTTTTTCTCATCTTTCTCTCTTTTTTTAATTAACTATATGTGTGTGTATATATATATATATATATATATATATATATATATATATATATATATATATATATGTATGAATTTTTAGATATATGTGTGTCTGTGTCTGTGTATATATATATATATATATATATATATATATATATGTTCTGTGTGTAGTTATATATATACACATATACACTCTGAGATGATATGAGATGTGGTATGCAAGAGAGATGACTAGGCTAGTATGGTCATGAGATGCGTATGGACAAGGACAGCTGTGAAAAGAAGTGGCAGTCTCTAACTGTAGAGGGAACTTGTAGTAGAGGTAGACCCAGGAAGACATGGAACGAGGTGGTGAAGCATGATCTTCAAATTTTGGGCCTCACAGGAGCAATGACTAGTGACCAAAACTTTTGCAATGTGCTATGTTTGAGAGGACCCATCAAGCCAAGTGCTCTCATGCTGGTGGCATATAAAGAACACCTTTCGAGTATTGGGCCTCATGGAGTCAAGGTGGTTAAGTTCCTTTTGAGTATTGAGCCTCACAGAGGTAATGACTGAGACATTTGGTATTATGTTGTGCTGAAATGACCCATCAAGCTGAGTAAAATCATAGTCAAAGCAGATATCAGTGTCACGCAAATTTGCACCTGTGCTGGTGACATGTAAAAGCACCCATTACATTCTAAGAGTGGTTAGTGTTAGGAAGATCATCCAGCCATAGAAAACCATGCCAAATCAGACTGGAGTGTGCTGCAGCCTTTCAATGTGCCAGCCCAGTCAAACTGTCCAACCCATGTCAGCATGGACAATGAATGTTAAATGCTGATGATATGTGTGTGTGTGTGTGTGTGTGTGTGTGTGTATCACAGAGAACCATTCGAACGTGGCTGTTGCCAGTGCCGCCCCGACTGGCCTCCGTGCCGGTGGCACGTAAAAAGCACCATCTGATTGTGGCCGTTGCCAGCCTCGTCTGGCCCCCATGCCGGTGGCACGTAAAAAGCACCATCCGATTGTGGCCGTTTGCCAGCCTCGTCTGGCACCTGTGCAGGTGGCACGTAAAAAGCACCCACTACACTCACGGAGTGGTTGGCGTTAGGAAGGGCATCCAGCTGTAGAAACACTGTCATATCAGACTGGGCCTGGCGCAGTCTTCTGGCTTCCCAGACCCCAGTTGAACCGTCCAACCCATGCTAGCATAGAAAACGGACACTAAACGATGATGATGATGATATATATATATATATATATTTATATATGTATATATATAGGATCATCCCATAAATAATGCAGTTTTTGCAATTCCATGAACTAAAAGTCAGTGGAGTACAGGATAAACTACCTGCATCAACTTGCTATAAAAGCAGGTAATAATTCACCTTGTACATATTCTTAGAGCAAGTTTTGAAGAGTGTAATTCGATTTTAACAGTTATTTTTCTTGAAGCTATAATGGAAGTGACAAAGGAGCATATTTGGCATATTTAGCTTTATGAGTTCAATAAAAGCAACAATGCAGCAGAAAGTGCAAGGAATATTAATGCAGCATATGGGGCTTGGACAATAAGCATAAGCCAGTGTCAATGGTGGTTCCAGAAATTCTGAGCCAGAAACTACAGCTTAGAAGATAAGCCTTGTCCTGAATGATCTAGCTCGACGATGACATCCTGCAAACCTTGGTGGAAGAAAGTCTCATTGTAAGTGTTGAGAAGGTAGCAAAGAAGCTTGGATTTGGTCATTCAACAATTCATCAACACCTGCATGCCATCAGAAAAGTCAGCAAATTGGGTCAATGGGTTTCTCACAAACTTTCCAAGTCTAATTGTATGCAGAGAGTGAATACTCTCTCTCTCTTTTACTCTTTTACTTGTTTCAGTCATTTGACTGCGGCCATGCTGGAGCACCGCCTTTAATCGAGCAACTCGACCCCGGAACTTATTCTTTTTTTTGTAAGCCCAGTACTTATGCTATCGGTCTCTTTTGCCGAACCGCTAAGTAACGGGGACATAAACACACCAGCATCGGTTGTCAAGCAATGCTAGGGGGACAAACACAGACACACAAACATATACACACACATACATATATATATATACATATATACGACAGGCTTCTTTCAGTTTCTGTCTACCAAATCCACTCACAAGGCATTGGTCGGCCCGGGGCTATAGCAGAAGACACTTGCCCAAGATGCCACGCAGTGGCACTGAACCCGGTACCATGTGGTTGGTTAGCAAGCTACTTACCACACAGCCACTCCTGTCACGTCTCACAAATAAACCTGTGGTTGTAAAACTTCTTAACTACACATCCATGCATCATTTACTACACACATATACATACACATCTGTGTTTACTAAATGAGTATGGGTAACCAAATGCACAGGGCTGGTTATTAGTTATTCAGTTTTTGTTCCACGGTTTAGAGCCTTCTATGAGTCTGGAGAATATTCCTCAGTACTTAACCTGAGATAAATGTAATTTTTGCTGTTAAATTGCTTTTGGATTCAGTCTCTGGTTCTGATCATCAGTTACATCTGAAGTTTGATGGCTAATAACCTATTCATGATTAACTAATTCCTTCATATTTATCCACCACCAGGTGGACACAAAGCACTAAATCTCCTTCAAATAACAGCCTAACATTTTAAAGAAACAAGGACATGTAGAATAACGTAATCTTGGACGCATTTCTATGGGAAAAAAATTGAGTAGCCACTTTGGGATACCATTGATAATAGGCTTGCTTGATCAAGGCTAACCTTTGGCTTAACAACAACAAAAGCAGATATTTTCCAGTGCCACTTTAGTGTTCAGTTTACAGGGCATTCAAATTTTATTGTGCAGTCTAAAACTAATTGTATCTCAAACCCTAAACTCTAATTGAGATTAAGTTTTTCACAGCAGAGACTCTGGACACTGCAGTAAAGTACCATGAAGGCTAACCATCATATATTACATGCATATAAAAATGTATAAATAAAAAAGATGTAAAGTGCAGGATATAAAGAAGAAAAGATAAAGTAGCAGGTGTAATTGGAAATCATGAACACTAACCAAGAAATGTGACTTGTTTAGGCCCAGGTTGGTTCTGATAAAACAAGATCTATGATAAAAAGTATTCCTAACTTTTTCATAAATTTTGTACACCAAACAACATTATGGTATAGTGTGAGTTGAGAGAGATGTGGCTATTATTTTTAGCAATTCAAGCAACCAAGTAGAAGTTCCCTTCTTGTCGGTTTGTAAAAAATGTGTGCACAACACATGACTTTCTCATTTACATACCTCTTTATATTCTGTTTGTTTACTTCACAGTTCCTACTAATGTTTACAAATTCATTCTTAGAACAAATCTAGCTTATTGATAAATTTTATGTCTCTGTATGATAGCTTTAGTATTTAATGCTTTTATGTCTCAGAAATCTGTAGAATGTGTTGCAGCTGTGCACCATTGATTCAATTGAAAGAACTATACTCAAACAAACATATCCTAACAGCCACACAGATTGCATCAAGGAATTAGCTTTCAGAGTGTATTCTGCCAACAATTTTATATATGTGTATACACACATACACACACATCTAACAAAACTGGATATTTTGAAGCATCTCTATAGACTTTTAGCATAAAGATGTATCAGGAAGCACTTCTTTGCAAAAGACACACACACACACATTTATTACAGTTATGCTATACTTAACTTATGAGCTCTAACACATCCTAAGTTATTACTATACAACTAAAGATTAGACTCACTCTCCACATCTTTCTATAAGCAATTAATTTTAATTAAAATTTCTGTGGTTATCTCAACTTTTTTGATCAAATTTAGTCATTTAGATAATAATTTGTTCTTATCACTAAAGATTGGTTTTATTGAATTAAACTTCCTTAGTTTACTAAGTCATGTATGTAAGTGCTCACTTTACTATTGAGTTTTATTGCAGCAAGTGTCTCTGGAGATATTTTTCCAATCATTCTTTTACATCATTATGATTGTTAGTGTTCTTGTACACATGCTGGAAACTTTATCCCCCTAATTATTCAAAGATCTGGCAGTTACAGCAGACTTTGTTTTGCTAATGAGGTCTAAAGATCAGTCTGACTCATGACTGCATTCAGTATTAAATTAATTTTAATTAAGATATCTTTAATTATATTCACACCAGGAAAACAAAAACGAGCTAATGAAGAGGACTTTCTGCAGGCAGTTGACTAGCTAGAAATAGTAAACAATTCTCTCTCAAATTTCCCAATACAATCTTAAAAAAGTTGCATTTGATACACAATACCTGAAAAAAGGAGATACACATATGTGGAAATGAGCACACACACACACACACACACACACACACACACATATATACATGTGTGAGTGTGGGAAGTACAGGTGTGTGAGTCTGTTTGCATATATGAACACTGTAAAACATAACCATTAACTTTGAACATACACTGTTCATAGAGAAATGCCTCAGTTGCTCATCATGTGATAAAATTTCTCTCTCCTCTTTTTTTACATATATCTATTATAAAAGCATGTTAGTCTCCATACAGCCATGGAGGATAAAGAAGCACTCAAAATACACAAAATAATCAAAAGCAAAAGACAATCTAAATCCATCAAAAAACTATGGTTGTGCTAATTGCAGAACTTGCAAACTTATTGAAGACAAAACATTTAAAATTAAATCAGGATTAAAACTTAAAATTACCACAAAAAATCATTTAAAATTTTCATCAAAATTTTAATATAAGCTAGTAAATGTAAAGAATGTAACAAGGATTAGATAGCTCAAACAAAGTTTACTCTCAGGAGACTGACTATTCACCTTAAACAAGTACAAGACTCCAGTTCCAATTCCTTCAAAGGCACTAGCTAACAAGCAGAAATTGTGGCGGTTCCCATACTACTTTCAATTGGAATAGTACAAGACTCCAGTACTAGACAGATTCTAGTGAGTGGGCACATAGACATATGTACAAAAAAATAAGTCCCCCAAATTTCAAGTCTTCTCACCTTATCTTTGTTCAGTCAATACCACTGACTGAACACTAATAAACAAAGAAAACATATTCATATAAAATAGAAACCTTGACTGAATAAAGTTTAACAAAGTATATTCACCAACAACTACTCGCACAAATACATTCTACCACTTGATATGTTAAATTTACACAGCCAACAACTTTAACTTTGGGAACAGTCATGACATTTTTGCATCACACTAATGCATGAATTTAGTGGAGAACAAAATTTTATGCCTACGTACAAATCATATCCATTCAGTCACTGGATATACTAAATTTACAAAACCTCAATATTTTCAACTCTCAATAATCACATTCAGTAAAACATGACAACTTTAACTTTTGGATTACTTTTCATGCCTAAAATTTTGTATGACAAATAAATTCCCAATATTCCAAGTCTTCCTACTTTACCTTTATTCAAACAATGCTTAAATTCAAACATGAATATACTTACACAAAAATACAAACAACAACTAAAATAACATCAATAAGTCACACAAACATTTGACAAACATTCGCTCCAGTTCTTTCCCTGATCTGCTCATTTCAGATGTAATCTCTCAAGGAGATTCCCAACATTGACCTATTTGTGACTCTCTTTGTGCCATTATCAACTTGTGTTCTTCCCTCTTTGTTGTTACCCACATTTCACTTGCATAGAGCATTGCAGAACTGGACTGTTGAAGAGGTTTGTGCAAGTGGCTTTGTCAAGGTTTACTATAGCACATCCTTTGCTGAGTTGAACACACTCTTATTCTCTGTAAAATTTTATTATTCATTTCACATCCCATAGTTATAGTTCACTATAAAAGGGCCTTCAACAGTTTTGAGATCAGTGTGGTACTACAGTCCTCTGAGAAGTAAGGTGTTGTGGTGCAGTACATGAACCTCCTTAGGGGTATAAATTTGGGATGCACTACAGATGTGGCATTATTATCATCACCTGATCCCCTCTCTTGTACTGTAAAATCCCCACTCCATCATCTCCTAGCATAACCCCTACCCCAACCTCATTGGGGTTTGTAGATTTACAAACTGTAGGGTAACCTCATTAGAGCTTGTGCCACAAAAAAAAGCACCTTGTAAACTGGTTGGTGATAGGAAAGGCACCTAGCCATGGAAACCATGCCAAAGCTGACACTGGAGCACAATATTCCTTGGACCCACTGGATCTTGTCAAACCATCCAACCAATACCAGCATGGAACATAGATATTAAATGATCACTAGGATAATGCTAATGGTGCTGATGCATTTTTATAGCTGAAATTTTATGAGATTCTACTCAGAATTTGGTTTTTTTCATTCCTCAGGAAACATATAACTCTGAGTAGCAACTTATGCTTTTTCAGCTTTGAATAAATATTCTACTCTACTAAACCATATTGAATTTTTTATTTATGTATTTATCTATTTTTTTTATTACCTAATTGCATACACAATTGTGTTGTTGCATATAGGTGCATATGCATGCATGTAAACATCCATTTATCCATACACACACACAAATATGTATAGTTACAGATGTACATCTTCCTGCAACATTATGCATAACACCTTCCTTTCAACTATGGTCTAAAACAGTAGCATCTCTGACTACATGTTTATTGACCTAATTGACCTTTAATTTGTGTATCAAGCTTAAATATAACTCTTCACTTTATTCACATAGAAGGTATGTTTATCGATCATAGTTCAGCTTCCTTTTGATTGATACCTCTTCAGAACACTATAATTACACCTAAAAGAAGTAGCTACAGTAAGAAAATTCAAAATTAACCACCAACATGCCAATTACCAGGATTGTAATATTGGTAAAGCATCTACGAGACTTAGCAGGCTCATAATAGTAAACTGTTAAAGTGGAGTCTAGTTCACATGAATGTTATAAGCCTGTCTGTTTCATACAAATTGGAATAATACAATAGAGATAACCAGTAAATTAATGAGGGTAATGTGTTACGAAAGGCGGCGAGCTGGCAGAAACGTTAGCACGCTGGGCAAAATGCATAGCTGTATTTCGTCTGCCATACATTCTGAGTTCAAATTCCGCCGAGGTCGACTTTGCCTTTCATCTTTTCGGGGTCGATTAAATAAGTACCAGTTACGCACTGGGGTTGATATAATCGACTTAATCTGTGTGTCTGTCCTTGTTTGTCCCCTGTGTTTAGCCCCTTGTAGGTAGTAAAGAAATAGGTAATGTGTTATGTCTGGAAATATACAATCCAACAGTTTCATGTATAACCTACTTCACTGTTGGTTAACTGAATATGACATCAATGTTGACCGGTAACTAACCTTTTAGTATTTAAACCAGCCATATAAGGCCCCAAATATTCTACGTTTTATGGTTAAACTGGCCAGGTACAGCCTCTCACCCTTTGATGTCAAATGAAATATCAAATGAAAAACACAACCTGTAATAATCCTTTCTACTATAAACACAAAGCTGAATTTTTTTTTTTTTTGTGTGGGGAAAAGGAGGCTAGTTGATTACATCAATTCAATGTTCCTTTAGTACTAACTTTATTGACTCCAGAAGGATGAAATGCAAAGTTAACCTTAGAGGAATTTGAACTCAGAACATAGACTAAATGGTTGGCAGCATTTTGTTTGGCATGTTAATAATTCTGCCAGCATGCCACCTTCAAAACCTGTAATAATAAAATATGAAGATCAATTGTTTAAAATTTCGTTTTTAATATCATATGTATTAAGGAGTTATGAGGGACAAGATTTGCAAGGTTAGTCTACTGATTATATGAACAAGAGAGAAAAAAAAAATGAAAACCATAAGATATGACAGTATGAAGTGGATAAAATATTGATAATAGTGAAAGATATACTCCAGACTGACACCTTTATTCACTCTGGTAGTGTGTTTAAGTTAAAAGACAGAGAATCAACTGACTGAAATTAATACATAATATATCGCTGCTGCTGCTGCTACTACTACTACTACAACTACAACAATAATAATCATCTACTGTAAAAGTCTACATATAATATGCATCTTGATTTGTGGAGCTAAATTGTCTTTAAAACTTATAATACAATATAGCATACTATACAACTGCCACAAGGGTAGCTAATCTTCTGAAATCCAATATATTAGCTTCTAATATTTCATCTTATATAAAATATATTAGTATATATATTTTCTAAAATATAAAAAGTAATAAAGCTTTAAAACATTATTGTTTTTTCTTAATAAAAGTGTGTGGGAAAAAGTTTGCAGCCTAATACCATATATTATATGCTGTCATTTTAATCTTGATTTTGGTGGAATAAGTGCATTTTATATGCATGGTACTTAATATTGAGCTTATAGTTTTCTCACTCACATAGGCCTGCATTAAAACATTTTATTGTGTATCTTCAGTTTGCATTACTATAAATTAGAGAATAGTTTGGAGTTAATCAATGAAGCCTCAGTAGGTCACTTAATCTGCTGGAAATAGGAACCAAATCATACCTGACCATCTTAAAAAGAAAGTAAACATCAGATAACATGGCCCTAAATGCATTGTGTCTGGAAAAAAAATTAACAAAAGATGGTCATAAATGGAATACCTTTGATCATAAGTCTTCTGCATCAGATATGACCTGCGTTTAAGCAACATTCTGAAGTTTGTCCTTACTAATGCTCTCACAAACATTCCTCAGGCTAACTCAACCATAAGTATCTACCACCAAATTATAGCAATTGTTCACCCAACATGTATCATCAATTTACAATACACATTCAAACCAGCACAGCTGTATCTACAGCAGACATCTACCAATATTGTTGACGCATGGTTGCTTTCTCAAGCCACTTTCTCATAATTTAATATTACAACCAATAGAACAGATCAATTCAGAATATTCAAGCTAATGCATTATTTTTTCTTTTTATTACAGGAATCTATTATGTTTCCTGTCAAAATGAAAACTGTTCCAGAAGTTAAGAAATATTTGACATATTTATTGATTTCTCACTGTTTAACACTGCATTATTGATTAATTTGCTATTGATGAAAAGTTTCAATTTCAGTTTCAGACATTTAAATAAGAGAAAATCACCAGAACACTATGAAGTTTTATTGTGATAGTGTTTATTCGGATGCTAAAAATCACTGTTGTGACATTAGTCCACAGACTGTTGAATGAAATAGCCTTAAACTTCATACTTCAGCATTCAAATTCAGTTCATCAATAGATAATTAACTTTATTTAATTCATCAAGTGGAAAAAATAATGAATTTGAGTGTATGACACCCATTTCTCTCCATTAGTAGATGTTCACATGGAAATTACTCCAACGCAAAGGTAATAGCCAGGCAAAACAAAAATGTTTTTAAATTATTGTTTCTAGCTCTATCTCAATCCTGGCTGGGAAGACTATAATCATGACCATTATATTTCTATCTAGTATTATATATCAATAACTATATTGTCCAATGTGTTTTGGTGAAGCATTGTGTAGTATTACTTTAAAGAGTTTGGTGTGTATGGCCAGAACAATGTCAGAAGGTACAAAGTAAACTTAAAAAAGGAAAACAAAACAAAAAGTTGCTGTTTTACCTTGTATTTTTATATTTTTATATTTCAAGAAATAGAAATACAAGGTACAACTGCAACTTTGTTTTGTTTTGTCTTATTTTCCTTTCCTCTTTGTAATTTACTTTGTACCTTCTTGCATTGTTCCAGCATTACACAACAGATCTCTTTAATATATATGTGTGAGAGAGAGAGAAAGAGGGGGAGGGAGGGAGCAAGAGAGAGAGTTGCAAGATCCACTAGAACCTATGTATTTCAAAATATAGGACACCAGGATAGGCCAGGAGCTTGGAAATACCATTATGAAAGACTGCCGAACATAGAAAATGAGTGGGAGGAGGGGAGTTTGAAAGCTATCTGAATTGACAGTACCTTGGTAGATAAAGCAATTAAGGATATCAAGACAGGGAAAGTCCCTGGACCATCAGGAACCACCACCGAAATGCTTAAAATATCTGGCAATGTGGGTTATGGTCTAGTCAAGTGTATTGTAAATCAGGTGGTACATGAAGGAGTCATACTCAATGATTGGTATAGCAGCACCATTATCAACTGTTACAAAGGTAAATTTGAAGTCTTAAATAGAAATAATTACAGAGGTATCAAATTGTTGGAACAGGTGATGAAAGTTATGGAGAGAGTCATAGCCCAACTAATTAGAGAGAGAGTTAGTCCAGATGAGATGTAATTTGGTTTTGTGCAAAGGAGAAGCACCACTGATGCTATATTTCTGGTAAGGCAGCTGCAGGAGAAATACATAGCCAAAAATAGACCTCTATACTTGGCTTTTGTGACTTGCAGAAAGCCTTTGACAGGGTCTTCCAATCCCATATCTGGTGGTCAATGCAGAAACTAGGGATAAATGAGTGGTTGATGAGAACTGCACAAGCTATGCACAGGGAGACTACCAGTGAGGTCAAGGCTGGCAATGAGTACAGTAAAGAATTCAGGGTACAAGTAAGGGTTCACCAAGGATCATTCTTTCTTTTATTCTTTTACTTGTTTCAGTCATTAGACTGCAGCCATGCTAGGACACTGACTTGAATTTTTAGTCAAATGAATAGATCCCAGTACTTATATTTTTTTTAAAGCCAGGCACTTATTCTATCAGTCTCTTTTGCTGAACTACCAAGTTATGGAGATGCAAACACACCAGTGATGGGGGAGGGGGACAAACACCGACATACACACACATATATATTTAACAGGCTTCTTTCAATTTTCCATCTACGAAATCTACTTAGAAGGCTTTGGTGAGCCCAAGGTGCCATGCAGTGGAACTGAACCTGGAACCATGTGGTTGGGAAGCAAGCTTCTTACCACACAGCCATGCATGTGACTTTACAAATATATATATATATATATATAATATATATATATATATATATTATATATATATATATATATATATATATATATATATATATATGTGCATACATGTGTGTGTATAAAAATGCTTAACTGACAGTTGTACAATTTCTCAATTCTTATTCATTTTTTCTCAGAAGTATAAACTAAAGAATAGAAATTCAGCTTGCACAGAAAAGCAATACTAGGAGGGGAAGACATAGAAAAAATTTGTAAATGAAGTAACTACTACAAATATGTATCAGTTTCAATTAAAGGTTTGGCAAAATTTTAAATGAAGGTGGCAGAAAAGAAAAATATGGGAAATAGACAGATGTTAAGCACAGATGATAAATTTCTACATAAGTAGTTTAAGTAGTAACTTACATATAAACACCCATAGACATATACACAGACACATAGATGCATATATTACATTCACACACATTTAAACATACATTTGCACACACACACACACACACACACACACACACACACACATATATATATATATATGTATGTATATACATTAACAAATACACACTCACAAGAACATACATAGATATATATGTACACACGTACTTATATTTCCATATGCATTCACTGACCTTCGTATATACACATACACTTATGTATGCAGATGTATTCACAGACATTCATACACATATACTATATTACACATCTCAAAAAATACTGAATGTGGTAACTACAAAAAATATGTGAACTCATACATATAAGGATAAATGCAAGATACATGCATATCCTCACATATATGAATGTGTGCATATAAATATACATATACAATGTATGCATACCTTACACTCATAGCTATAAATTGAAATGTAAACAAAAAAGTGGATGTAGTCACTAAGAATAATAAATGAAGTTGTAGATAGAGTGAACACAAGCCTACTGTAAGCTTAAGAGTTGAGTATGTACATAAAATATTTTTTTACAGAATGATGAAGACCATGAATAGAAGAAAATAAAAGGAAATAATTAATTATAATAATCAGATATTGACATAAAACGGCAGTATTGCAGCTGGTAACTGGGCAGAAGTGACTGATTTTGCTAAATTGCACTTAGGCAAATGTAAAAGAAATTATCTATGATCAAGTGCAGTTTGTACAGCAGCAATGATCTTCTCGCACTTACAAATCTACAGCAAACAGACAGAATTAGAAAAAAAACTAAATCACTTCTTTAAAATAATATAATCTTTCAATTGCTATTGACAGAAACACCTCTGTTGTAAATTTTGTTGCTTTTATCTTTCTAATAGTCTATTTTTCACATCATGCATCCATAAGCTCACTTCTGATTAACTTAGAAGTGAAATTGTATTTACAGATGATGCTAACCTGTCCAAGAAGTACAGTTGCAGTATGCAACATATTCTTCACTCTTTGTGACAGGCATAAGAATAAGACACCCTAACCACATCCAACAGGGATATAGGGAAACAACATACAAACCACTGCTTCCAATGAAATAGTAACAAAAGCCAAAGAAGATCTGAAGAAAGCAGTACAGATGCATCAATCTTGGTCTATTTGGAATGTTGAAAGGAACCTCAGTTCAGCTGAAGTTACACTTGATACATACAATGATGCACTAGAAACACACATTGAGCCCAAAGCTGAAGAATTCAACAAGCTCCACTGTGAAAACAAATATGCTGCCATCTGGACAGCTCTGAGGAAATTGCCAACTTGCATTGTAACTACTGGGTTTTATTTCGTAGAATCATTTCTTTTAATGTTCTATCAAATATATTGTCCTCAGACAAACAAAGGTGGCTACCATCGAATTTTGATTGATTTTCATATATGCACATATCAACACATATACTCTTACAACACACACTCAGCTGTTTTTTACCTATACATCCACTACAGATTATAGTGGACATTCTCACTCCATTGAGAGGTAAAACATTGGTAGTGAAGTTTCCTCAAAAAATGGAAGATGATAGCATTAGTTACAGTCCTTAATTGAATATATTTTTGAAAAAACTGAATGATACATTTTATGGTTTATAAATAAATCAACTTGCATGTGACTACTGGGACTGGGTTTCATTTTGTGGAATCATTTCTCTTAATGACCTGTCAAATTAAATATATTGTCCTCAGGCGAACGACTGTGGCTACCATCAAATTTATCCTGATTTTAATATATGCACATAATCACACATGCTCTTACAGCACACACACACAAACTTAAACGATGTGTCTAAACTATGCAAACACAGACACCAGAATCTTCTGATATAGCACACCATATATACCACACATAAAAATACTATAAATTGTACACAAAGCTACACAAAAAGAAAAGCCTAGGAATAAAATGGAAAAAAATGTATTGTTTGAAAGAGAAACTATGCAAGAAAGTGAATAGGATTGTGGGGGAGAAAGAAAGAGAGAGAGTAGGTAAAGTATGGGGGAAAAAATAGAACGAAAGAAAGCCAGAGAGAAAAAGAGAGAACTTAAGAGCTAGTATGATATAGGGAGAATGGACAAACAGAGCAAATACAACAAACATGGTGTGACTAGTTATGATCATAGAAAGCAGAAGAAAACAAAAAAGACTAAGAAAGAGATATTGGTAAAAGTAAGAGATAGCAACAAGAACTGAACCTGATATTAGATATAGGCAGTAATAAGATGCAATGGAAAAATACGGATTATAATAACAGATGAAATTAAAGGCAATCATCAATAATAAAACTAATTGCTAAGAGTACTGATTTACTTTTGATGAAACATGAGGTTTTATATATTATGATGAATTTCTTGTTGTTTAGCTATATCTTAGCTTTGATTAATCAGGCCTACAAGCAAAGACTCTCCAACCATGACCTCAGTCTTGTTTACAGAAATAGTATATCTAGTACTACATTATTGAATTTGTTCTTCCTTTTTGGTAAGGCAGTTAGATGTAATTTGAGGGAGATTTGATTACTATTTTTAGAGCTATAATTGTTTCTTTGTCAACTATTGGTGATGAGGTTTCATGCTGTAACATTGTTGTTTATCCTTTCTGTCTTAAACATTAGTATCATAAAGTGTATTGATTAGTTTTAAATGAGAATAAGACTAACTTCCAGAGCTGAACTAACCAGGAACTTCTGTCTTGCACATCCATCTCACTCGTTTATCTTCCTCTCATCACCCATAGTGTTCACCTTCTCAAGCCCTACACTGATTACTATGCCTAATTCTGCCTCCTCAGAATGTCAGCTCACTGAGATTCCCTCCCTGTAATATGTTTTTTCCTGCAGTCATTCATGAAGAACATCAACCACATTAACCTCATTTGTCTTGGCACAGACAAGGCTATATAGTAAGAAGTTTCTTCCCAACCACATGTTTTTCAGTTCTACAGCCTAGCACCTTGGCAAGTGTCTTGTATTATAGCCCTGGGCCAATCAAAGCCTTGTGATTGGATTTGACAGACAGAAACTGAACAAAGCCTGTTGTGCACATGCATGCATGCATGTGTGTGTGTGTGTGTGTGCATGTGTGTGTTACTGTCTCCTTGTACTGACTTCACATAATTGTTGTAAATGCAAGTAGTGTCCATTTCCAATCTTCCATATAAACATGTCTGGTCATGGGGAAATATCATTTTGCTTGGAAACAAGTGAAGGTTGGTGGCAGGAAGGGCATCCAGTTGTAGAAAATCCACTTCAACAAATTCTGTCCGACCTATGTGAGTATGGAAGAGTGGACACTAAAACAAGACTTCAGTAATTAGTGGAGCAAGAAAACAAAAATAGCTTCAACTAGAAAATTTAACCATATTTCAGAAAGAGTTTATATTTTAGGAGAGCTTCATGGTGCAAATTTAACAAAATAAGAATAAAGCTTCAGATTTATTGAGGGGTGAGACAGAGATTATGCCATTATCAAAAGCATTTGTTAAGAAATACAGGGAAATAACTTCATATGCAGATCAGATCCAGATTATGTAATTGTCCTTTCTATATGAAAATTCTGCTTTAAAATGCCTTTGATCTAATGATCAAAAGAAAGAAAATGATTTTAACAATGATAATATCTGGCTTTTACTTAGAAATAATGATTCATTTAATTGAATTTGATAGTAATTATTGAAGAGTATAATCAACTGAAATGAACCTAGTATTATAGTGGTACTTGTGTTATTAATTTTACTATGGTAAAATGTAAAGGTGACTCGCTTACATTTGGGTTTGAACTTGGAACTGAGAGGGTTAAAACTAAACACTAACACAATTAATCCTACACTTTCCTCATCTTGGTCATCTATAATAATGGCTAAAACATTTAACTGTATGTGTCCCATCCTCCCACAATTGCTTCATGTTTTTCTTGCTTTGATTCCAAAATATCCACAAACAAAAATCAATACATTTCTTTAGTGGAAAGTTGGTTCTTTGTGGCTGGAAATATTGATTACATCACCAACTGGCTTTCTTTATCTCTTCCTGGTGTCATGTTTTCCATGAATTGTTCACTATTCTATGACTATTTCTTTAAAAGTTTTCTATTTAATTAAACTTCTTCAAACTGCAGAATTATTTTTAAAATGCTTTTTGTTTTTATAAAGAACATTTTATTAAAAAAAAAAAGCTTTACTTTTAAACATATTTATTTCAATGGAATATGTTCAAAATTATTATTGAAGTAATCTAAAAATATTCAATGATGTTAAACATCCAAAACATTGGAAGCAAAGGTATATTAAATAGAATGTCACAGATAAAATACAACAAAAACATGGTATATATAAAATATGTGCTGCAGTATAAGAGGAAATATTAAAGATTAAACTGGAAGTTAGCTATTGGGTTTTGTTTATATTCCATTTGTGTCAGTGACATCAAAATATTACATTATTTATTTGTACTATTTTCTTTATAAACATGTAATTTGTTCACTTCTCATTCTTTAACGGAGAACTCTTGCTTTCTTTTCTGTATATCGTGGCTAACTCTGACTAATATCCATCTCCTCTCGTAGCAAATAATGTTACCGCTGATATAATTTACTGGTTACTCGTTTTCTGTCAAGATAAATATGTCATATAATTTCTTTGTTCCAATCGCTCTATCATTATACTGGGCAACACAGAGAAAATATTGTTTCTTTATCTTTTTAAAATATAATATATTTTTTTATAATTTGCAATGAATATATAATTTTCATCATGCTGCAGGCCCATAAGTTATTCATCTAAACATAAGTGCGGAAATGAATTTAATCTATGTAACATACAATAAGTTTTGTCTTTTTAGCAGCATTCTACATGATAATGAATTTAACTTTTCCAATGTGCTAACATGATAATGAATTTGTTTTAATGGGCCATGTAGTATCATATATGCATGTGTACGAACAGCCATGCTATGTGGCAGTGAAATATGGGCCATGACTGCTGAGGACATGTGTAAGCTTGCAAGGAATGAAGCCAGTATACTCTGCTGGGTGTGTAATTTCAGTGTGCATACATGACAGAGTGCAAGCAGCCTGAGAGAAAAGTTGGATTTAAGAAGCATTAGACATGGTGTGCAAGAGAGATGACTGCACTGGTATGGTCATATGTTGCGAATGAAGACAGCCTAACAGTTGAGGGAACCTGTGGAAGAGGTAGACCCAGGAAAACCTGGGATGAGGTGGTGAAGCATGACCTTTGAACATTGGACCTTACCGAGGCAAAGACTAGTGATCAAGACTTTGGAGGTATGCTGTGCTTGAGAAGACCCGACAAGCAAAATGAGACCATAGCCAGTGGAGCATTAAAAGCACATCCAAACGTGGGGTGTAGCCGGCCCACATATAAGTACTCCTCATTCATTGGACAATAAACTTTGCTTGTGAAGACCTATTGAGGAAAGTAAAATCAAATCAAAATCACTGACGTGGCCGATGATAGTACCGCCAGTGGAACATTGAAAACACATCTGAGCGTGATCATTGCCAGGGCCATGGATTGGCTCCCATGATCGTGGAACATAAAAAGCACCCATTGCACTCTCAGAGTGGTTGGCATTAGCTGTAGAAACTTTGCCAGACCAGATTGAGCCTGGTGCAGCCTTCTGGCTCATCAGTCCTCAGTCAAACCGTCCAACCCATGCCAGCATGGAAAGCGGATGATAAACAACAATGATGATGATTATATATATATATGCACACACACACACATATATATACATAAAATAATGAAGGTGGCTAGACACAATTCAAAACAAAAAGGAAATAGGAATCATTTCCTATATATATATATATATATATATATATATACACACACACACACACATCATGTAATATGTATTATAGAAATAGGTTTAACACTTCAATGTGACACCTGTCAGTGAAGTATTTCTATATACATGCTATTGTACAATGTAGTGATAGGTTTATCCTTTCCAAACTGCTACAGCAGAACTATTTATTATGACCTAGAATGGTCTCAACTTTATCAAGGCTTTTGGAAAATGTATTCACAGGAAATTGATTGCTTGTCACAAATAACTACCATTAGTTCTAATCAAATTCTTTGGTTATCAAATTAAATGTGACTTAGGAAACTTAAGAACAATTATTTGTCTCTCTAATGGAACAAACAAATTTTTTTTTTTTCTATTTTTAACTTATGTAGCTGTTTATCCAAGAGGTTCTGTTCTAGTAGTAAAAAAATCAGAATAAACAATAAACCATTACCAGTCACCCTTCATCATCTATAGACTCTCAACTGATTTTAAACATTCTAAGATAACATATGCAATGTGGTTTTTTTTTACACTGTTCCAGAATTTACCCAGAGGCTGTCGCTAAATATTCAATGCCAAGCAGATTTCAGTTAACCTACATGAAACCATTTTCATTAAAAACCTATAAATCAGAAATTATTTAAGTAATTACCTTGACAATAAAAGAAAATAATAATGATAATAATAAACAGAAGTAAAGTGAATAAAAATGCAAAATTAAAATGATTAAAGGACTTAGAATACCATAATTTGTAGTTTAATTTAGAATAACTACATTCTTGTAAGGCTCCTACCTAATTAATGTATTTCCTTCTCGTATCCGCCAAAATAATTTTCTTGTACCTAATCTATAGATTAATTACTATGGAACTCTTTAACACTACTTCATTGGTCTTTTGAAAATTACCATTATATGATGGACAGTTGACCACTTCCTTTATATGTTAGACATTTAAGCATTTCTTCACAAGAAGGACATTTTGTCATTGTTACTACATGGTCAACAGTTAAGTTATTGCATCTTTTAACTGTAATACTATTAGTTAGTTAGTTAATTTGGCTCAAAAGCAAATAGCAAGGCCATGTAGGGGGACATAGAGTTAAGTACAGGGTGGTGTTCATGTAAAGAGTTCAGGCCACTCGAGGTCCAGGGAGGCTTTGAACAAAGCGGTCGTTGGCGTCTTCACCATCTCGTCTGGCAGCTTGTTCCACGGATCCACAACCCGGACGGAGAAAGCTCCTCTCCTTCGATTGAGATGAAATCGTCACAGGTAGAGCTTTTCGGAATGACCCCGCAGCCGACGCTCTGGAGCAGGAGTGAAGAACAGCTCTTTCGAGAGGTCACACTTTCCGCTTATGATGTTGTGGGCGAGAATGAGATCACTACGGCGGCGGCGTTTTTCAAGAGAATAAAGGTCGAGCGTCCTCAGCCTTTCTTCGTAGGACAAATTTTTGAGACCATGAACCATGCGGGTAGCCAGCTTCTGGATTCTTTCGAGATGCTGTATGTCTTTGAGGAGATATTAGTTGGTAGTAGGCAATGACATTTTATTCATTCAGACATTTGGAATTTCTCACAATATTTCCTTCTTATTTTGGCCTAAATATATCAAATGGAGGACTGGGATATGAAATGAATTAACAGATATTACTTGGAATAAATATGGCACATGTGATTGCAAACCCTCAGTCTTTGGTAGTGCAGGAGAATTAATAATATTAGTTTCTAATTTAAGTACAAGGCCTACAATTTTGAGGATATGGGGGTTAGTTAATTATATCAACCCCAATACTTGATGAGTACATTACTATATTGACCATGAAAGGATGAGAAGCAAAGTTAAATTTGGTGAGATTTGAACTCAGAATGTGAAAAAGCTAGAACAAATACCAGAAAGAACTTATTCCTATGTTCTTTGAATACAATATCAAGACTGAAAAAACAAAATGGCCCATAAAATACTAATTCATTTACCTAAAACAGCAGAAAAAAGTTCAGGAGCGTGACCTAATTACGAAAGAAAATAATAAAACTAAAACAAACTAGGTACTTTAAAAACTACGTTTGATAAACAGGTGTTCTCAGAACTGAGAAAATGTAGGTTTTCTTTTCTTTAAATTATTTCAGTCATTGGACATCTGCTACACTAGGCTCCCACCTTGAAGGGTTTAGTCAAATAAATTGAACCTAGTACTTATTTTTTTAAAGTCAAGCACTTATTCTAGAGGGTTCTTTTACTGAAATGATCAGTTACAAGGACATAAACTAACACCTGCCCTCAAGTGGCAGTAAGAGGCCAAAAGCAAAGACACACATACACAGACACACATGTACACACACACACACATATATATATTCAAACACAAACATACATGGGTGACAAGCTTCTTTCATATTCTGTCTACCAATCCACTCACAAGGCTTTGGTTGGTCTGGGGCTATAGCAGAAGACACTTGCCATTGGTAAATATGTCAAATACAAAAACTAAGCTTAGGTCATTATATACATTGCAAGAACAGCCAATATCTGAAATTAAGTATGGCAATTTGCATGACATGGAAAAAAAGCTAATAGATAATATTATAATAATGATAAAAGGGACAGCTTTATAATCTGACAACCTCAGGATTTAACCTGTAGCAGTTTGCTTCTTAAGTACTGATGGGATTATAATGGGCTGTAGAGCTTTGCACTGATTTCATATTTTTATGTAAACTAGGAATGGACTTTATCTTCAATAAGATGCCTGTCTATAGCAGGTAACATTCCCAAATGATTTAATACATTAATAGCTATTTCCAACATTAAATGAATTGAAACAATGTAGGAAGGTGTGTTTTAGCTAGAAACAACAAAACATGTGCAACAAACCTTCCTGCCTAGCTTAAGGTTGTGCAACACTTTCAGTAGGGTACATAATATCACACCTGAGCTGTACATATGTTTCATACAAGTGAAGGGTAAGGGTGTTGTGGGGTAATAACACTTGTATTTGGTCACTTGATTTGCTAGAAGTAAGTTTTACACACACACATACAAAAAGCTTCCTAGAATTATGTAATCCAACATGTTCCTGCAAATCAGTAGGATGTGATTTCATGGAAACATGGAAATTTGGTTGCCATTACTAGTGGCTGAAATAACTGCATAGTGTCTTTTTTCCCAAGAGCGGAATATGGGAAAGATTAGCGACCAAACTAGATTGATGGAAGCTTGCATATATTTATACTCACACACACATATGTATGTGCATATAAGCTACTTTCATTAGCTCAACTAATGCATTTCCTATAGCTAACTCATGTTTACCTGGATTATGTCTCCCATCATTTGATGTTGGATTTTTAAGTATTTGATCTGGTATGAGCGCTAATATATCTCCATCTAATATACACCTTTTGATGTACTCCTACCCTTTGCATATATATATATATATATATGCATACACATATTATCCATACCTATATGTATTCTTGGTTTGCACATTAAACATCATAGTAGTCTGTAATGAAAACTGACTCTTGGTTTTGATTCAGGAATACATGGGGTATATAGATATATATCTGCATATTTATGACTAAATATTTTATGGCAAATTCTCTCCATCTCATTCCTGCTCAGAAAAGTGGACATCATTATTATACCTTGAGAATCTTCTTGTATTATATTATATTTTCTCTCTCTCTCACACATACACACACACACACACACACACACACATATTTTCACTTTGAAAGAATGAAAGAATGATATGGTCTTTATGTAAGATTCTGTTTGAAAATTCTTTATAATAAAAAAAAATGTGAGAATACTGAAGATATAAAATTACTGATATTAAAAAAAAGTGAAGAAAAAAAAGAATCTAGACATAGCTATAGAAATATTACAAAGCTGTTGTTCAAGATAATCTTCTCTAGACAGCTATTTTTTTTTACTCCTATTTTTACAGTCTAGTGATATTGACTGATTTGATACCAAGACACTAACTCCCATAAATTACATTATAGATTTTGTTTTATTTTATAGAATCTATTAGTTAAAAGAGAAAATTAAAAGATCAAAGTTAAATCATATCCTGCAGCTGCTTCTGCTATGAAAAATATAACTTCTTAAAGTTCTGTTTTGTTTCAATGTAGAAGCTTGGAGAGCATTAATGTTGACACAGAATCTGTCTAATATCTTAATCCAATCTCAATTAAGTAATCCAAAGAAAGGCAGAATTTAATCATTTATTTTATATTTGCTTCATTATACTGCTTTTGGCATAAATAAATACATCAAACTTAAATAATACTGACACCAGAAAGAGCAATATGAAAAACATTATAGCCTAACATACTGGGAATGTTCAGTGCTGGAAATTGGGCCTACTGCATAAACTTAATTCTTAATTTCAAGATGTTTTATATGTTCAGTGACTACTAAGGGAAACATGATAAAACACCCTTTATCAGGTCTTTACAGATAAAATTTTTACTAGCTTATTTTCATTAATTATGATTGCATATTTTATTCTGTTCTCATAATAAATACATAGAATAATTTATGTGCTCTACATTAATAGTTGTTCTGCATTCTGTAAATTAAGGGATTGAATTTGCCACTAACTTTACCAAAACCCCAGCTTCATAGTTACTTCTCTTATCCATGACAGACACCTTCTGTGATCTCTAAACATAAATCCTGGGTACAACCTATCATATACCTAGCTCCCAAAACCAATTTCCATCACAAATCATTATCAAATGTTAAATGAAATATTCCTAAGTGAAGCAAACAGAAGATGACTTTACACCATAATGACTGGGAAGTCAAGAGAATTATGTAACACGGAAGGTTAAGTTTGCCAAGTCAATCAATGAACTCAGAAACTACCTACCCAAGATTATGTATTGATTCTGTTTTCACCATTCCTGTGCTACAGACTCATTGAGAAACATCTCTACATAGATGTTTAAATCTTTAAACCTTTAGCCATATCAGGACCAAGTATTCTACCTGTGTTATGCTCAAGCTGGCCAAATTCAGCCTCTCAAACATAATGTCATTCTAAAAATAAGCAACCACATTATCAAAATCTTGAAGCTACAAGGTAATTCAGGATTAAATCAAAACACTGTGAATCAATAAGCATTACACTTCACAAAATAATCTGAATGCTAAAGGAAGTGAAAATACCTAACTCAAGTGAACTCACTACACCTACAAAATAATTCTCACAGTATCAATTCAATCAATCAGACAATATTAGTCACATTTTCTGAGATAGATTTCTATAAACTAATATATTTCAGGACATTGTCTCTAAAATTTGTGTTAATTACAGTTAGAATTTTTTAGAAAATGTTTAAATTTGATGGAACTCAATAGTAACTTCATTTGCTGAGAAACTGGCAAGTCAAAATGTTCTATAATGATATAACAAATCTTCCTGTAAAGTTTTTCTTAATATCATCATTGACTTGCTTTAACAGAATTTTCTTGACTAACCAAGAGCTATAACAAGATAAAATGTAGCACCTGGTTGGCTCTAATCAAACAGACTTATAATCAAAAGAACTTCAGTTCAGTTTTGACTACCTCATTTCCCCCACATGCACACACTTGGAGTACACAATTCAATGTGTCCTCTTTTTAATGTTTTAGGATATGACTAAATAGTATTTGGCTGTTATTTATAGCAGCTGAATGACTACAGAGACTATATGTTTGGAATATCAGAATGATTAATGGCAAAAAGATTGAGTTGATGGAATCTCATGCAGACATGAATTACCATCTCAGCTCAATATGTAACCTGAAATTGTCAGACCAAAGTCAGAAATAATATCTTAAAAGCTTTGAAACTATTTCATTTTCACAAATACTGAGTTTCATTGAGTTTTCAAGGGGTCAGCTTTTGAATGGGAATGATAGCATCATGAAAGAATCTAGTATAGTACAGGTGCTTTTTTACCATTAACATCAGAAGCATGAAAGGCAAAATAAACTGTGAGAGAGTCAAACACATGATGGAGGAATGCAAATAAATAGTGAAAGATATATACACTGGTGATCATTTGTTACCCATCTTTTGATATAAATACTGATGCTTTCTTAACTATATGTGTAAAGTGTTAAGCAAAATGAGTAAACAATGAAGATCAATGAAAAGTTGCACTCCAACATACGTACATGCTTTATTCAAAGTTTAATTCCATATCAAAACTTTCAGATTAATGTTCAAAATAGAATTAAGTATATGTTAGAGCAGTGTTATGTAGCAGATGCATCCAACCCATGTTAGCTAACAAAAATAGATGATGATGATGACAACGATGATAAATATATATTTCTTAGCAAGTGAAGTATCAAATAACATGTCTTGGGAGAAGGAGAGAATATACTGAATTAGTCAAAAATTTGAAATAACTACATTATTTTTTCCATTATGTGCATAAAATGTAAAAAATAAAAACAAAGTAAAATAATGGAGTAAAAATAGTTGTGTATTATCTGTAGTAAGTAAAGACTAGGGAATATATAGCATGAGAAGATCATGGTTTTGGATATAAGAATTTGATTTTAATAAAGATAGAAATATATAAAAACAAAAATGAGTCTTGAAGGATTAAAGACAGAAAGAAATATAGGAAAAGTTGTCAAATACGTATGAAGAACAGGAACAGTAGGTTAAGGAGCTGCACAATTCTCAACAGAGAACATTGTTTGCTAATTCTACATGTATCAGTCAGCTATTGTATCTGACACACAATGTCTTGCCATCTGCATCCTAAATTCTCTTCATTAACCCTGAAGTAAACATTACATGCAATTTTTCATTTTGTGGAATACCACCCTGTGAAATACTGCTGTTTCGCATACATACATACAATCCCCTAATCTTCAAGGAACCTTACCAGCTGTGTCAATGCTGTTCATATGTTCCTTTTTTATATCTTAAGAAACATTTCTCTTTAGTCTATAAGCAACATCTCTTCTTCAACATGCCAATAAAACCATATAAATAAATAAGTAAAAAGATAAATAAAATTATGCTAAGTTATATTGTACAAGACAACCTAACAGAATGCCTATCAGGTATTAAATATACATTATGTGAAGCAAATTTAATATTGTATATTCAAAAGCATATGGAATGACAGAAATGGTAACAAGTCAAATTAAATGTCTTATGACATTTAATATAATAATAAAGAGATTATTAGTTGTCTTTTTACATTGCTTTTAAATGTAACACCTGCTCAGAGTCAATAAAATAAGCACCAGTAATATGTTTATTTAATTCTATCAACTGTTCACTTTCACAAATTATGGCCTTATAGTCAGTACTTGATTGATTCCTCATACTGGTTTCAAATTTTGGTACAAGGTAATTAACTCCAGTGCTCAACTGGTACTTATTTTATCAACACTAAAAGGATGAAAAGCAAGGTCAACCTCAGTGGAATCTGAACTCGGAATGTTAAGATGTTAATGGTGGTAATGATTCTGCCAGCTCATTACCTTACTGATGCCTCATATTGACGGTTAAACAGTCAAGTACTGACTATATACTGCCTCTAAAGAACATGGTTTTGTGCCTATGTAAGAAAACGATACCACATATTCCAGTGGTTAGCATCACAGAACAGAAGTAAACTTCTCATAAGGTGAATTAGCAATGCAATTTCAAGTCTCAAAGTCATTTCACTTCATATATGTTACTAATATCCTACGGAAATGATGTTTACATCCCTTCCTCTAAACCATAGAGCACTGTGTATAGTCAGAAGAAACTAATACTATGTATTAAAAGAAAATCTATAGATGAGACTCACTATAAATGCTGTTTGATATTGGATGATTTCTGTCAACATTGGTTTTGGACAGTCCAATGTCCATTAAGATTTCTACATCACAATACTTCATGTACTAAAAAAATAAATACTTTACATTTCAGAGACAACTTGAAGGTTTTATTTATTGTTTTATTTATTTTATTTTATTTATTTTATTTTATTTATTTATTTTTATTTTACATTTGAAGGTTTCCACATCATCGCATGTCTAGTCATACATTTAACTGTTAAGCTACTGGCTGTATGGACTGGATTTGCATTTTACTATCAAGCCTCCTTTCAAATATCAAATGCAAAAGAAGAAAAACAAAAAGAAAGCAGAGTAAAGAATGTTTTAAAGAAGCTGAACTATTTACCATATAATTCAAAGAACATATTCAAATATTCAAAAACACAGAATAAAGAAATAACAGATAAAACCTAGTAAGAGCATATATATCTTAAGCATTACAGATCTGGCAGAACTGTTTCTATGCCAGACAAAATGCTAAGCAGCACTTCTTCTGACTTTACATTCAGAGCTCAAACATCATTGAAATCAACTTTGCTGTTCGTCCTTTTGGGACCAATGAAATAAGTAGCAGTTCAGTACTGGGGTCAATTTAATTGACTAGTCCCTTACCTCAAAGTTTCAAGGCATGTGCCTATAACAGAAAAGATTATTACATAATTAAAATAGGGGGTAAGCATGATTGTAGGATTAAATTTGATATCCATCCACACCATTCCATACTTGACCCCACTGTGTAAGTTGGACAAGTATCTTCTACAAGAGTCTCAAGTTAACAAATATTTTGTGAGTGAAATGTAGTGGACAAAAACTGTGCAGAAGCTGCCACATAGAAGTGTGTATGCATGTGCATGTTAATACTGATGTAAATAGCTTGCCATATTTAAATTCATACAGAAGGTAACTCTCTAAGAGGACAAACTGGTAAACTTGGCTATTTGATAAATAAAGAGCAATAAAATAGGCACAGGTGTGGTTGTATGTTAAGAGGTTTGCTTCCTAACCACATGACTCCAGGTTAAGTCACACTGCATGGCACTTAAGGCAAGTGTCTTCTACTATAGCCTTGGGTTGACCAAAGCCTTATGAGTGGATTTAGTAGATGGAAACTGAAAGAAACCTGTCATATGTATATAGGTGTGTGTGTGTGTGTGTGTGTGTCTTTGTGCTTGTCCTCCACCATCACTTGACAATAGATGTTGGTGTATTTACATCCCTGTAACTTAGCAATTTGACAAAAGAGATAAAAAGAATAAGTATTAGGCTTTAAAAAAATAAATACTGGGGTTGATTCATTTGACTAAAATTCTTCAAGGTTGTGCTCCAGTAGAGCCCCAATCTAATGACTGAAACACGATAAAAGATAAAATGGGTTGATATAATTGATTAAAACACTTTGAAGTGGTGCCCAGTATGGCCCATGTAAAAAGGAAAAAGAATGTATGTAATGTGTGGATATCATATATATATATGCACATTTTGTGTGCACACCACATGTTTGTATATAAAGTTATGTGTACACAGACACATATAAGTGAATGTTAGGATGGGGATAAGCAAAATAAAAGTGAATATGAGCGATGTGAGATGTCCATAAAAGGTTATTGATACTGGATCACACAAATCACATAACACAGGCAGATCTGAGCCAGCCATATAGCTGATCTCTCTAACCCTTGATGAAAAATTAAAAAAATGTTGCAATAATAATAATAATAATGATGATGTTGATAATTAGGAAAGTATTTAGACAATAAGCTTTTGCAATGTGTATTTGTATCTATGTATGTATGTTTATGTGCATGCGCATGTGTGTATATATGTATGCATGCATTTATGTGTGTTAAGATACAATGTCGATAAAACCCCGAATCACCAATTCATGGGAAGCACTGGTGCTACTGTCACCACCACTGTCCTACCATCCCCACTACCACCATCATCATCATTGTTGTATCAATATCTAATGCAGGAATTGTGTTTCTAGAACAGACTACTTCATTCTACATGCCTCAGTTCATGTCAATGGAAAAATAGATACAAGAATCTAAGAAAGTTAACTGCCATAGATTAGTTATCCTATGTAAAGACATTTTTATCTCTTACTTACTTAATGCTACAGAAACTGGAATTAAGCACTGACATTGCTAGAATTAACTTTATATGGCTAACAAACCTCTTTTCTTTCCATCACCGCTACCACCTTACTAGACTACTGGTCAGCAATGCTTTCACAGCATGGCTACAATGTCTAAATATTAACATACACTAAATGTGTGTTTGTGTTTGTGTGGTGTGTGTGTGTGTATGTAAATGGTATGCAGAAGATACAGACTTCAATACCTTATTCATTTTGGCTTCTACATGTCTGAAGATCATAACATTTCTATCTATAAGACCCATTAAAACATTTTTGATATCAACAACTACAGAGAACTCATATATTCAAATTATAATAGGTAGTCAATAATCACCATATACGTATTACTTCAGAAACTATATATATGCAAGTGCATGTGCATAATTAGTTGGGGAGAGAGGGTGAGTGGGTGCAGAAAAGAAAATACAGGCTATCTAAAGATACAATACAGCGAGTATATAAGTATGAGAAGGTCATTGAGATGTGTGTCTTAAAAGACAAGACGGAGAGAAACTTATCACACAACAAAGGAAATGAGAATTGGGGTGGGGAGAAAGGAGAGTGAACGAGGGAGAAGAATGTATGTGTATGTATTGGTAGTCAAAGAAGATGAGCTAAAGATAATAACAACAAAACTCTGAATATGATTTTATAGAATAAATGTATGCTGAAATATCATCACACTATATTAAGAAATAGTGCAAGAAGTGTGAAATATATGGAAATATTGTAGTGGGTAAGTAGTATCCCTCAATGACTATATGTGTGTGTGTGCATGGTTATAAGTCTGCTGAATGTCATATTATGACTGAAGGTTATGAGCGAACTTTATGATTTATACCATTTTTATCAATTGTATGAGGAGAAAAATTTTGTATTTTTTTATTCACAAAATCTTGAAGCTTTATCAGTTTATATAATGTATTTTGTAGGGGTAGTAACAGAGAGAGAGAGAGAGAGAGAGAGATGAAAAGTGAGAGATAAAGAAAAGCATATTATAGCCTAGAAGAAGAAGAAGATGAATGAATGAATGAAAATTGGAAGAAGAAAAATGTATATGTAAAAAAAAGAGAATGAACAAATAAATGGATGAGAGAGATTAGGAGAAAGAGAGGATGAAAACTGAGTAAAGAAAGGTTGGAAGAAAATATGCAGCTAAATATCTGATTTGTTCTTTACATTCTAATGAAAGAAGAAAATTGAAGCTAAGGAAAAGGAATTTTCATATAACATTGTTTCTGTCATACAGTTTGATAACAGCTTTTATCTTGATATCTCTCAAATATCTTAATGGAAAATGCTGCATCATTTGGATGCTTTCCATTAAAAGAATGAAAAAAAAAGACAATTCTTTTTCAAAAAAATAGTAAAGATATGATGTTATCATTTTGTGAGATTAAGATTATAGATTTGAGCTAGTCACAATTTTTTTTATAGAATATTTTTATTTAGAATGATCAGGAAAATAGTATCATGTTTTGTTTTCTTTCAGATTAAATAAATTGTGAATTCTGCAATTGTTGCTCAATTCCTGAAAGACAAATTTTGTTGAAAAAATAAAATGAGAAAAAATAGAAATATTTAAACATAATTATTAGATTAGTCTCATTGCAATAAACCAGTACTAAAAAAGTGAAATCAAAGCCTGATTAAAGATTATATCAGCTTCTTAGTAAAAGCTTGAATGTAAAAAAAAATGTTTTGAATTGTATCAATATTTTCAAGAGTTTGCTTGCACAAGATGTTTCTGTTCACAAAGACTCAGTATGAGTCTTACCTCAACTTTCTCAGATTTTGTACGATTAGTAGTCCCAATTATTTCTACTGGAAAATATGACGTGTATATATCCAAGCAAATACTCTATATGTGCAGATATATCTGGTTTGTAGTTATACTTCTTTGCATTGTGATGTTTCAGCTATAGTTATCTCCTACAAGACATGCTGTTTTAAAATTTAGCACCTCAAGATCCACAATTTACAGATGTTCTAATGTTTCTGAGGGAGATTAAGCAGTTACACTGTAGAAAACTTCTTATGAATTTGATAGTTTTATTATAATATAATGTTAGCAATCCCAATTTAACAAAGATATCACTGCTAAGTATTAGTTAATTGAAGGCAAAAAATCAATAATTAATACATTTCTTCTACATTTCCAGATGTAGTCCTATGTGCTCTCTGCTAGCTCTGCTTTCAGCCACTCTATGAAAACCTCTGTTCTTTAGAGTTGGTTGGTTTTGTGCCCCTCCACTCAGATACACCTAACTTCTTTGTATTTCCACCTTTCATCACCCATGGGCATCCAACTACCCTTCTTCCAAACATTCAGGCTTTACACTAACCATTACAACTAGTCATTCCCTTCCAGATCAAAGGCCTCGGAAATTTCCTCTTCCTTATGTCTTCTTTCCTGCAGATGTCATCTTGCAACATTTTAAACAGATCACTAACAGCATCAATTTCACCAGTCTGCACAGGCCATGGGGACTCTTTGATCTTTCAGACAACACAAGTTTAAAAAATGTCCCTAGGAAACTATGATCATGCTATTCTAGAGGAAGATTTGACTGCATTTTCTGAGCAGGTACATTATATCATACAGGCTTGTATCAGGAATTCCTCTTGGTTTACTTCAGTTAGATTGCAAAGAATAACTAGCAACAAGACATTGTGAGCACATCTTACTTCACAGAAGGTAATACAGGTGTGTGTGTATGCATACACACACACACACACACACACACATACAAAACTCTTTGTTTAAATAGCAACTCATTAAACTGGTATTAGTATTACCACATCACTTTTGTACTCAGCAAAATATCTCTTGGAAGTTCACACCAGTGCCCTTAACCAGAAAAAGCAGCAAACTCTTAAGGACCATTATCTATTTGGGCAACAGAAAATCTGACTAACTGAAGTCAGTCCAACAGTAGAGTGAACCCATAATTAACTAGAACAATAGTCAGGAGAATCAATTTAGATTAAAGAAGCTGAAATTTACATTATTTACATTTGACGGATATTTGTCCTCATCTTGTTTGTTGTTAATACGTTTTGGCTGATATACCCTCCAGCCTTCATCAGGTGTCTTGGGGAAATTTCAAACCTGGGTTCTCATTCCTAAGGTATTTTTTGATGTTGTTATTGTTATTATCATTATTCAGGTCACTGCCTGTCTGAATAATAATAATAATAATCATAAATATATATAACATACAGAAAATAGCACTACTAGGCACTGCACACATCCTACGCAAAACACTTTCAATGCAGTAACCATAAGAGTATCACAACAAACCACAGCACATACCCAAGTCACACAGAGCTGTGCTCGGTGGTGAAGTGAAAGCATGATATAAAAATAAAACAACTGAATAGTAATAATAATAATAATAATAATAATAATAATAATAATAATAATAATAACAACATCGAAAAATACCTTAGGTATGAGAACCCAGGTTCAAATTTCCCCCAAGACACCTGATGAAGGCTGAAACGTGTTAAAAACAAACAAGATGAGGACAAATATCTGTCAAATGTAAATAATATATTCTTAAATATAGAACTCAAGCTGAAATTTATTCAAGGAGCTTTGAAATTATACGTGCATTTATTCATGATAAAATATGTAGAATGGAGTTTAACATAAAAATTTTGAAAATTGAACATTTGTACACTTTTACAGTTCCTAATGATAATCACTCAAATGAGATGTAAATACAAAGCCTGTTTGTCACTTGAGAAACATAATTATGTGTCTAGCATGAAGACACAATATAACATGTAACTGTATGGCTTCAGCCCATATCTATGGAATTAATAGTCCAGTATTTTAACTTCACACGTGTCTCACAAAAATTTGTGAACATTATAAAGAGCATTATAGAAACCAACATAAGTGTTAATTCTCTCAGATCCTACAGTTTTCTATTTCTTGTAGGGGCTCCCTCTGCTAGTTATATATATTTAGCAACTGATTTCCAGTTGCTCTATTTTAATATGTTGATTTTAATATGTTGACTAAGTTTGATTAAAACCTCTCAGAAACTGTCTTATAATCCAGCTACCTTTCTTCTATCCTTTCCTATTTTCATTGAACATATACAATGCTGAAGACTTTCTTCTAACTCGTTTGCCAATAAAATAATCCATTTTCCTTCTCTTAACAATTACTGCTGCAACAATGGTTCTGCTGCTCTGAAATTGCTGACTCTATACAGCGCTCACATAATCCTTTCTTTCATCTCAACACTCACGTTATGACTTTCACATCCCAAATTACATCATAATAAACAGTTTCTGCAATCCTTACTCAGTTCTGCATCCATCTGGAATACTTACTAAATATATCCCTTCTCTATCATTAGTAATATTTCAAGCAAAACCATAACTTTTATCTAACCTTCAGGATAGAGAGAGGGGCTAACTGAGAATTATTAACCATAAAATCTTCTTGATGCAATGACTGATTGTAGTGTGATGATAAATAGTAAATCAAACTGAAGTTGTATAGCTTCACATAAGCCATCTTTGAACCAACCTATGATCAAACGCAATTCAGTCATGATTGTTCTGTCATTTTTTCAGACAGTATATTTGGGATTACATTATCGAATATGATTTTCCCTTTTTATGATAAGGATGTGATTTTGAAAGAGATTTGGCTGCTATTTCTAGCAGGTTAGATCACAATGTAGTGGCCTCTGAAACAAATATCTTTCATCTTTTACTTGTTTCAGTCATTAGACTATGGCCATGCTGAGGCACCACCTTGAAGAATTTTTAGTCGAATGTATTGACCCCAGTACTTACTTTTTAAAAGCTTGGTACTTATTCTATCAGTCTCTTTTGCCAAACTAAGTTACGGGGACATAAACACAAGAGTACCAGTTGTCAAGTGTGATGGTGGTGGTGGTGGGGAGAACAAACATAGATACGAAGACACACACAGACACACATATTTATATATCATCATCATCATTTAAAGGTCACTTTCTATGCTGGCATGGATTGGATGGTTTGACTGCAAACTGGTAATCCGGGGAGCTGCACCAGGTTCCAATCTGATTTGGCAAGGTTCCTACAGCTAAATGCCCTTCCTAACACAAACTACTTCAAGAGTGTAGTGGATGCTTTTTATGTGCCATTGATATGACACCAGCATCAACCACAACTATAACCTCACTTGGCTTAACAAGTCTACACAGGCACAGTATATCACCAAAGGTCTTGGTCACTTGTCATTGCCTCCATAAGGCCCTACACCCAAACAGTACTTTTTATGTGCCACAAATATATGACAGGTTTCTTTCAGTTTTTTTCACATGGCTTTGGTTGGCCTGAAGCTATAGAAGACACTTGCCTAAGGTGTCACACAGTTGGACTGAATTCTGAATCATGTGGTTGGGAAACAAGCTTCTTACTGCACAGCCACACTTCTGTCTGAATTAATTCAGGTTTAAGTAAAAATTACTCCATTCTCCATTTACATAGACACATTCTTAACCAAACAGAATGATTTCAAAATGGGGTAGGTTTTTTGATGATGATGAGGATGATCATCATCGTTTAGCGTCCGTTTTCCATGCTAGATCACTTCAAAAGAAGACCAATTTTTGCAGGAGAGTAGTCAATGATAATATTTGATATCAGAGCAGTGTAGTAACAAACACACTATAGTAAAGCATCTGATCTGATATTCTGTTGTCTCAACACTGCTATTATTTGAAATTATCAGTAAGGTTGAAAACGAGATCAGATGAAAATCTGGTCAGAAAAAACAGGTTATTTCAACGGAAGCTTAAGAATGAAGTTTGCTCAGTCTGATAAAATTAGTTAACAAGCTGAAATTATAGTTTCTGATGCACAGATGCAAGGCAATGTAATTTTGGAAAAATTTTGATAACTCAACTCAGTGTTTAGCTGATCGTGAAGGAGAAACCATACTATTCAAACTCCAAAGGCATAACAGTAAGAATTTCATGTATACAACCCATTTTTAAGGGTTTAGTTAAGAAATTGACCTTAGTACTTTTTTAAAGCCTCATATACTATGACTTTCTTTTGCCAAACCATTAATTATGGGAATGTAAATAAACCAACACTGGTTGTGTTGTCAAGTGGTGGTGGGGAACAAATATAAGAACACAATGAGACATGCACACACACACACACACACACACACACACACACAAATAATGCATTTTTTTTCAATTGCATGAACTAAAAGTTGGAGGGGGATGGGATAAACTAACTGCATCAACTTGCTATAAAAGCAGGTAGTAATTTTACATTGTCCTTATTCTTAGTGCAAGTTTTGAAGAGTGCAGTTTGATTTTAACAGTTATTAATGGAAATGACAAAGAAGCATATTTGGCATATTTTGTTTTATGAGTTCAATAAAGGCAAAAATGCAATGGAAAGCATGAGGGAGATTTGACAATAAGTGTAAGCCAGTGTCAATGGTGGTTCCAGAAATTCCAGGCTGGAAACTACAAACTAGAAGATGAGACTCATCCTGGAAGATCTGTAGAGCTTGATGAGGATGTCCTGCAAACCCTGGTGGAACAAAATCCCATCATAACTGTTGAGGAACTAGCAGAAAAGCTTGGATTTGGTCATTCAAGTAAGCACTAGAAGAAAAACAACCATCTTTGGTTTCAAGATGAAAGGTGTTCTTCAGGATAATGCTTGACCACATACAACGAAGATGACATTCCAAAGGCTGGAGCAGTTTGAATGGGAAATGATGCCCTACCCAGCATATTTGCTAGACATTGCCCCATCTGATTATCATTTATTTGGATGGAAAAAATATGAATTCTGTAGATGGAGTAACTTTCATCACGGACAAGTGAATTTTGGAAGAGGAGCCTTGCAAGTCTATCAGATAGATGGGAAAACATTGTATAATATGAAGGAGAGTATAATTTAGATTAAAAAAGACTTTTGTTTATCTTGATTTTGAAAAATAAAAGAAGTATAAAAAACTGCATTATATATGGAATGACCCAATATATGTATGCATATATACATACACACACATATATACATACAGAACACACATATACATACACACATATATATGCACACACACATATATACAATCACACACATATATACAATCACACACACATATAATTGGTCAGTTGTCCCTAAGTAAAAAAAAAATAACACATTATAAAAAATTTTATTCTAGCAGTAATATTTTATGTACACCTTGGTTTTGAATTTAAAAAGCTTTTGGACGTAACTGGAACCATTCGAAGGGAGATAACTCCATCAGGCTCTGAAGAATTTCTATTCAGGGTTTTTTTTTCACCACCATGCTGAACAAGATTGTATTTTTACCTCCATTAGTAAAAAGGTTATGTGCTTCTGGCCAGCAGGTCTGATGAGTCACCTATATTGCTAAGAGCAATAATAGATGTGAAATCAAGGGTAACTTTCTGACTGGTCATAACCAACAACACATATGTGTACATATATATATATATGACATGCTTCTTTCAGTTTCCAGTTGGTCTGGGCTATAGTAGAAGACACTTGTCTAACATGCTGTACAGTGAGACTGACTATAAGACCACATGGTTGGGAAGAAAGCTTCTTAGTCACACAACCACTCCTGATGTAAATGAATATTTAATGTTTTCTGTTCCAGGACTCATGCTACATGATTATAGAGTGCATGAGTGTTTGTTTGTAAGTGCACATGTGTCTTGGTGTCTGATTCATATATTCACAGCATTTGCGCTTATCTGAAAATCAAAATTCTCCTAAGCCCAAAGGGGTTTTTTAAAGGCCAGTACTTAACTCTGGTTTCATGGCATTATATGGATGAGAGAAATATTCTACTGGAAAGAACAATCTAATCTAATCATTTGCATTTAACATTCTCAGATGATCTGGAAGATATTCCAAACAGATTGGTGAATTAAAGCAATGCAGAATATTGTGTTCTATTCAGAAACAGAGTAAAATGCTTAAACTTAAAATTTAAGAGTAAGTAGTCTAATTCCTTATCTATTTTGTTCATTTTATGTGCTTGCTCAATTTCTATCTATTTTCCATATTTTAACTACATGCAAACAGATTGTATTGTTATATAGACCTATGGCATGTAACTTTAAAAATATATTAAAATCTAATGTTCAGCATTATGTTTTTTAAAGGCCAGTACTTAACTGCAAGTATCCAAATTTAATGACTGAAAGAAGCATATATGATAAAAATGTCAAGAGACTCATTTCAAATTCATGCTCCTGGGTTTTTCAAAGAATCAAGAAAGTCCCTGTGATCTCAGCAACAGAGCTACAAAACAAAATTTGGTCAAATAATTGATGCTGTAATGTTTGATGGATCTTGAACTGAATAAGAAACGACAAATTCTTCAGGCATACATAGTAACTTACAAAATATTAACCAAAATATGCTTTTACTCACATAAATGAAATACATATTAAACAAAGTGAAACAATCGATGCATATATGTCATCATTAATTTTGATCTGTAGGCAAAAATGAGATATTTTCGTAATAGTTACTGAATGTATGTGCTAAAACTGGATTACGTTGAATAATAAGTAAAGAGATAAAGTTTCTAATGAAGCGAAGGCTATTTTTAATGTTCAGCTGACAAATGTGCTACCAAATTGCAATTCAAAGAGAATTCTCTCTTTACACATATGCAAGCACACATACAAAGAGATAAATTCCGTGGAAACAATTCTACCTTGAGTAAGAGGTAGGATTCTAAGAATCTGGACTACTCCAACCACAAATTGTTGTTCATCTTTTATCTGCTCATAATACTGTCTTTTCACCTACTGTGTTTGTGTGTGTACACACACACAGACAGACAGACAGGCAGATAGATAGATTGATAGGCAGTGGATAGATACAGAGATTTTTTTGGCTTTAATAAAAAAAAGTATTTGAGTACTTTTTATTTACCTTATTTCACATTCATCAGTGTATACACATACATGCACACATGCATGTACACACACATGCATGCTGCACGTATACACACACACAAAATACATATGTAAACATGATTGGCTTCCATATAGTTTACATCTACCAAATTCACTCACAAAGCATTGATGAACCAGGAGCCATAGTAGATTCTTGTCCAAGGTACCATACAGTATGACTGAACCCAAATCCCATATAGTCGTGAAGTAAACATGTATTGCTATGACAATACATGATCACACACATCATTAACAACAAATATGACAATTAGCCAACTGGGCTGGTCAGTGGTACAACCTCAATTATACAAGCTGGATCTGGTACCTGTCAACTTCCAGCTATAAAGTCTAATGAAGAACAGTCTTTTGTTCAATGATAGTGCAAATGCATCGTTTAAGGAGACTATATTGAGTAATATCTTTGTATAGAGGAAGCATTGCTTTATCAGCATGTGCAATTTGAATGACTCACATTAGTTAATGTAAAAGTTTTGCTTGTTTTTGCATTATTTTCAATACAATTCTCATGTTAGGATAACAGAAAAATATTGATTCCTAACAGACAAAATGCAACAAATTTTGGGACAAGTGTATAATCGACTATATTGACACCAATATTTAACTGGCATTTTATTATACCAACCCCAGAAGAGCAAAAAGCAAAGATAAAGTTGATCAGGGTAGGAAGTGAATTCATTCACATATATAAACTTAACCTAAAATTGATGTTGGGAATTGATGAATCCAGGAATGTGGATTAACTTTTCAATCAAATCTTTTCTTTATCTTTTAATTTTTTCTTTCAGTATGTCTCAGTTAATTTGGATTCTTTCTCTATAGGTACAGGCACAATTGTGTGATGAAGAAGTTTGCTTTGCAACCACATGGTTCCAGGTTCAGTTGTACTTATAACCCATGCTGACTAATGCCTTGTGAGAGAATTTGGTAGACAGAATGGAAGCCCATTGTATGTGTGTATGTGTTTATGTGTGTGTGTATATATATATATATATATATATATATATATATATATATATGTGTGTGTGCGTGTGTTTATCCCTCCCCCACCTCTTGACAATCAGTGTTGGTTAGTTTATTTCCTTATAACTTAGTAGCTCAGCAAAAAAGATCAAAAGAATAAGTAACATACTTAAAAAATAAATATTGGGGTCACTTGGTTCAACAAAACCCTTCAAGGCAGTGCTCCAGCATGGGAACAGACTGAAGTAAGTAGAAGACAAAAGATTAATTAAAGCATATGCATGCAAAAAGAAAAAGTAAGAAAGAATTTGCTACCTATTTCAACTCTTATATTAAGAAAACAAAGTACTAAAATGAAAGAGTGTTTTTCTGCTGTAGTCAGTATACAACTGTACAAATATTCTGTATTTCTTTCTTTTCAGATCTCAGAGAATTGCATCCACTTTGAAATGTTAAGCTATCATTATTAAGCTCAGTAAATATATTATTGTAACTGAGAACTGTCTGTTGTGATAGTTTGCAAAATTGATGGTATTGACAAAGCAAATGTTTGAATCAATGATCCAATTTCCTGACTAATATTAAACTATAGACAATGATTTTATTTACTGAAGTAAGAAATTTAACTTGTGTTTATTAAACAACGGACGTTAAAAATAATTTGGTTATAAATTGTTTAGATTACTACAGGTGACATAAGCAGTAAACTTAGTAAAACCAGCAACACAACTTTTGCATTGTCATCTAACCAAATAAAATACCAGCCAAAGCTCCCTTAACTATCAGGTCATCTCATAAGTTCTGAACGATTTTACCTTTGTTACAATTGGATGAAATTTAATAGTATTTTAGAATGTCTAATGGAATTAAAAATTATTTTTATACATTTGTGTACATTTAAACTAATTAAATATTATTTTACAGAATAATAGAATTAAAATTTCTTTCATTAAAACCCTTTCTAAAATGGAACTATCCACAGAGCATTTAAAGCACATAATGCTTTGTGAGTACAAAAAACAGAAACTCTGCAGCCGAAGCAACTCGAAATATACACTCAGTTTATGGGAAAGAATGTTTGAATGAAAGAACTTGCAGAAGATGATTTGCAAAATTCAGAAGTGGAGATTTCAGCCTTGAAATGCCTACGCATTTATAAATATTTTAAATATTTAAAAATATTTTTAAATATTTGCGTGTTTTTAAATATTAAATATTTATATGTTTATATACTTGTATGTTTTTAATACTAGTATTATCTCGAACTTTAGATTTATTTATTAATGTCAAAGAAAGTACACATATATATTATATATATATAAATATATATATATATTATATAGAGATTGTTAACTTTTACAATACTCAGAAACAGGCTAGAATCGAAGTACTCAAATTGAGCTAAGTTCCAATTTATAATTTGAATGGAGGCAATACCAGCAGAAAACTAATGGAACATGACCTATTATCCAATAGATGTGTACTTTCTTCGACATTAAGAAATCAATTGAAATTTCGAGATAATATTAGTATTAATAACATATAAGAATATAAACATATAAATATTTAATATTTAAAAACATGCAAATATTTTAAAATATCTAAAAATATATAAACACATAGATACATAAATAGGTATAAAAAACGTCGATATGATATAAGATAAAAACTCGTAGGTATTTAAAAATATTTAAAAATACTCATAAATATATATAAATACTGTAAATTCAACGAAACTGGCATAGCTGGATGCAACTGTAAAATTGGTGAAGGACCAAAAGAATTTGCTGAACATGTATGAATTTGATAAGAAATCATAGTGGAAATGGTAACTGCCAAGACTGCTGCTTTTATAGTATTATGGTGATGAAGTCTCAAACTGAGTTGGAAATATTTACATGAAGAGTCTAACAAACCTATCAGATTCCTTGAGATTTGCATGGTGGCCTCTATTACTGATTCTGTGAGTGATAGCGGATATTTACATTAACCAGTACACAAACAGGTATAAAACCGTAGCAGATAGGGCTGTGTATATTTTCAACATCTGATTCAAAGCGAGTACACAGTACATGTAGATTTACGTCAACAGACATTATGGGGTTAACGTAGTTCTCAGGGAGATACAGAGTGAGGCGAGGCTGGCCCTTTGAAATACAGGCACTACTCATTCTTGCCAGCTGAGTGAATTGGAGCAACATGATGTAAAGGGAATTTGAACTCATGACCAAATGATCATGAGCCAAATACCCTAACCGCTACACCATGAGCATTCACTCTAATATTTCTAAATTGATATTTACATGTTGCTGCAGTTGCTTAACCCTCAGCCCAAACTGAACAAGCTTATAATCAAAAACATTGAAACCATGATTATTTCATCTTTTTGGCAATATTTAGAACTTCATTATTTAATGTGTCCTTTTCTCTTTCAAAAAAAGTTGAGTGTAGTTTGAGGGAGATTTGGCTGCTTCGAAGGAAGTGGGCATAAAACTGTTCATTCCAATATTTACAGACTTTAGATGTGCTATTATGGTTGTATGGACAATTAACTCCAAATTCCTGATTATAGAAAACTATTATTTATTCTTTGCTGACATCATCAATAGAGCTAATTATACTCGATATCACTGACTACATGAGTAGTTAAGCAGCTGATGTTTGGCTTCATTTTCCTTTCATTTGATTTCATGATGAAAAATGATGTCAAATACTGTCTGGTGTTTCACTTGTTTTATTACTCACTTCAGCTATATTTTTCTAAATTGGCATGAATATATCTGTTCTCTAAGAACAATGCCAAAGAATATTGTTGTTGTTTAACCCCCAAGTTGGCTTTGATTAAGCAGACACTTGTTCAAAAACAGTCCACCTACAATAAAGCAGTCTTTTTTCTTCTTTTTCTTCTGTCATAGTGAATTTAAGATTACATTGTCTTTTTTAAGAAAGTATAGGTGTATAATGAGAGAATTTGATTATCATTTCTAGCATATTAACCCTTGGATAATGGGAATGGTTTGCATAAAAATGTGTCAAATGGGTAAAAACAAAAAATGTTTTTCTTCAGGGTAATTTTTATACATCATTATCATTATTTAATGCCAGTTTTCTATGCTGGAATGGGTTAGACAGTTTCACTGGAGATGGTAAGCTGGAGAGCTGCACCAGGCTCCAATCTGTTTTGGTTTGGTTTCTACAACTGGATGTCCTTCCTAACACCAGTCCAAGGTGTCTTTTGTATCACCAACATGGGTGCCTTTTACATGTCACTGGTATTGACCAGTCTAATATCTTTTTTTTTTCTTCTTTTACTTGTTTCAGTCATGCTGGAGCACCGCCTTTAGTCGAGCAAATCAACCCCAAGACTTATTCTTTGTAAGCCCAGTACTTATTCTATCGGTCTCTTTTTGCCAAACCGCTAAGTGACAGGGACGTAAACACACCAGCATCGGTTGTCAAGCAATGCTAGGGGGACAAACACAGACACACACATACATATATATATATATATACATATATACGACAGGCTTCTTTCAGTTTCCATCTACCAAATCCACTCACAAGGCATTGGTCAGCCCTGGGCTGAACCCGGAACCATGTGGTTGGTTAGCAAGCTACTTACCACATAGCCACTCCTGCGCCTATATGTATTTTCACTTAAATATATACAAAAACTATAACAATTGTTTGTTTCTTATACAATAGAATATACAAACTCATTATCAAAAAGTGCTATAAAATATTCACTTTTCTTTGATGATGTTCTCTAATGAAAGGTCAATTGATGATGTCCACCATTTAAGGGTTAAGCAACCATGTAGCAGTTCTCACATCAGCTCATCCTACTGATACTGGTAGCATAGCAATCTAGGTCTTTTCTGTTTTTGCAACAGTGGCAACTATCTGTAAGAAACACTTTACAGCTGAATTATTAAAAAGAAATGGACAAATGGATCTTGGCTAATCAGACAGGGAATCAAAATATATTCTACGATTGGTATAATATTGTAACCTTAGAAAAAGCAAATCTTAACAATCTATTTTGGCATTTAACAACCCATATTGAGGTACTATTTATTATTGTAACAAAGGTGGTGTGTAACTGTTTATATGTTTGAAGTAAAATTCTGCAATAAATCATAATTCTCTCACAGAAACTGGTGGAATAAATCACTTAATGCAAAACATGTTAGAATAAGGGGGCCTGCACATGTCTCTTAGCATATAAAATATTTCTCAGAAATAAGCAGCAACCACAAGCATCTAAAGTAAAAGATACAGCACAAATTAAGTTCAGCCAACTTACATAACACAGTACCTCAAATCCTTTTACACCACCCTTACTTTAGAGTTATCCTTTCTCTATTTATACCTCAGTCATCTTCTATGGTTTGGTTTCATCAAATCCATCTCATCAAAATAGCCACCCCATTAACACATCAAGACAATTCCTGGCCTATGAATATCCAATAAATTCTGACCCATCTAATACCTCACAGATGCCCATCTTATTAACCCTTTTGATACCAACTTGTTTGAAAATGCCCTTGGCTCTTAGAAAACTCTGTGTTTTAAAATGATCTTAATTAAAACCTTCCATCAAAATTTCATGTTAACTTGTGTCCTAAACACCAGCTTCATAATGACAAAGTTATATTCCTAAATTCTTCATTACTTTCAAAACTAATAAAAACAAAAGCAGTATATTTGAACAGAAATATGGGGGGAAAAAAGGGTTAACATAATGATTATTTCAATCTTATTATTACAAGTTAACATGGAGACTCAACTTGCTTGAAAAAGCAACCAAGTATACCTCAAACCACAGCCTACAATCTTAAAAAAGGACATTCAGACATTCACACCCAATCATTATTCTATTGATTCTTCACCTCTGTTGTCTTCCCCACCTTACCGACTGATATCTAACGCCACCCAGTCATTTCTACCTTGATAATAATACCTAATCCCTCTCATTTCCAATATTTCAATGTTGTAATTTAATTTCATAAATAAATAAATGCAAGAATGAATATTAAAGGTGAGTGGGAACTTCTAATGCTAATGTTCAAGATATCAATATAAAAATGTTTACAATCAGTGAGAACCTTCAGAAGATTTGTAAAATCATAGCTTTTGCAACATAAAATCCCAAAGTGATCGACCAATATACTGGCCCATATGTTTTTTTCCTGAAATTTATGCAAAAAGTTACCAACTGATGAGATTGTGCATAGATAACGATGTTCACACTTGTGCAATATCAAAAACTGCTGTAGGCAATTTCTGTAAATCTAATGATGCTTAAAAGCTTCTGAAGATAAGATCAATAAAATCTTACCATAATATATGATGACAGCATTAGAAAGTAAATGCTATATATTGTGGTGGTTTATGAATAAATGTTTCTGAGAATTGTTGCCAAAATGAACTTTAGAAATGAAACAACAACAACAACAACAGCAGCAGCAACAACAACAATAATGAAAAATCATGCTTAGAAATGAATCATTTGTTTTCTAGTTATTCCAAATAGCAGATTAGTTTTTTAATTAATTCTAATATAACATGAAAGGTAATGCTAACTCGGTCAAGAGGTCATTTGTTTCTATCTCATGACAGCCAGTGATCTGTATCTATGGTCCAAACACTTAATCCTTGCTCATTCAGTCTACTTAACTATAAAATTGTACCATGAAATACTGTTGTTTAAATGTAAGCCAATTCCGATCCAATCAAATAGGTCTATGATCAAAGATGCTCCAGCTGTGACCAGCCTTTTTTGTTTTTTTGTTAGTGTATCAGGAACTACATTGTCCATTATATCTTTCTTTTATTTAGATTTAAAAGTGAAGGCATGATTTAAGTCAAGTTTGTTTGCTATTTTCAACAAGTCAAAAAAATGCATTGAGACTTCCTCCATTGGCTTGCATCAAGATAGTTTGCTATTATGAAAAGTGAGAGCATTATATAATTGTATAACTGTTGAGTGTTTTGTATGTGTGTGTACATTTACATATGTATGTGTGCATATATGTGTGTGTCAGTGTGTGTGTGTATGTATATACACTAAGCTCAAATATTATCATGGTTTCTTTAATTTAATAGAAACAATGCATTATTGATAAAGATATCTAATTAAAAAGTTCAAGTAAACTCTTAAATCACATTTGCCAGAGTTAAAGATTTCTTTGCATATTTAAGAGAAATTTTTAAACTTAGCTTTTGCTATTCAAGACAGATGTTATTTTATCATTTTCTTTTCCACAATCTTATTACCTTCGTCCTTTTAAGATTCATTATATTTCAATGCAAGCATGAGTCATATAAGTTTGCAATATAGCAAACTGCCATTCTTCTTGTCTGTGAAGCTGAGCATCACTCCTGACCTCTCAACATCTAAGTATGGAAGAAGTCAATGAAGGAGTTTCAATGTATTTATTCAACCAGCTTGAATTAGAAACCACAACCAGTTGTCTTAAAAATGGAATGTAGTCCAAGAGACACCTATATCTGAAAAAAAATGTCAAGACAGAGATGACCAGAAGGCCTTTAATCACTGGTTTATTCAGTCAATGCTGACCTGGATATAAACAACTTCTCATGTCTTCACTGACTCTCCACTTCCCACAAGCATCTCTGGACATAGCACACATAGACATAATGTGTGTGTTTTATATATAAATATCACTGTATGAGACAGTATCAATCAGACTATCAGATGTAGTTATACACTGCTGGTTACAGTGCACTTCATCACATTGTTTTAGCTTTCAAATGATATCATGCCACAGGCTAGGCAAGCAGGTCCACCTTACCCGTGAATGGAATGCCAATCCATTGTGGGGTTTACTCATTTACAGCTGTGCATATAGGAGAAATGCGAAATAAAGTGTATTTCTCAACAATACAATACAGGAATGAAGACCATGATCTTGTAATCATGAGTGCAGCACCATAACCAGTAGGCCATGCACCTTCCATGTATAAATAAACAAACAAATGTTAACAGAAGTTGTATTCAATATATAAAAGTAGAGTACATTGTGTATTTCATAAGAAAAAGTAGTGATAGTGGCTTTGAAATTTTACTGTACATCAGCCATTGCAGATTACCAAGGCAAACAACCAGTGAAATTTCAGCCACTGTCACCAATTTTCCTTGTGTCTGTATGTATATATATATATGAGGGAACACCAAGCAGGTGCATTAGTTTAATGCTCAGGAAGAATGGATAAGTCTTAGATGTTTCAAGCCTATGCTCTTTGACAGAAAGGATTGAGAGGAAAAATGGAGAGAAAACAGAAATACATAGAGAGAAAAAAATGTGTAGGGATTAACAGTTCAACATGATGAAATATATATATATATATATCATGAATGTGTATTATTTTTCTTGGATAGCATAGATCTATAGATTTATGCAATAGATTCATGTTTTTTCTCTAGCATTTATCTACATTTTCCTCACCAATATGTTTTGATAGTTCTACAAGCTGACAACTTCTTTCAGCTTACAAAGGACTCATTGCTGCTGCTTTTCAAACTGATGGATAAAATACCTGCTGTTAAAAGCAGATAATAAGAGAAATCATGGAATCACCATGTATACAAGCATCAATAAATAACAAATACACCATGTTTGATGATATATATATATGCCATCCCATAAACAGATTGATTCTAGAGGCTATTTGATGATGATGAAGAAGAAGAAGGAGGTGGAGAAGAAGAAGAAGAAGAAGAAGAAGAAGAAGAAGAAGAAGAAGAAGAAGAAGAAGAAGAAGAACTTCAAGTATAAAGTATCTAATACTCTATTACCCAATAAACTCTTGAATGCCCTCACTGTTTTAAAGAAAGAAGGGCATAATTTTGAGTGTTTGTAGAATAGAAGCTTTAATTTAAAAAATTTAACAAAACAATTTTATTTTATTCCTAATGACTTTGGAATCATTAGGAAAAATTTTTTAATTGCATTGAAGGAAAAACATACCCATATAAAATCACATTAAGAGATGTAATTATCCTCTCCCTAATTTGCTCGTTTGCCCTGACAGTTTATGCATGATATTTTTTAAAGCATTCTAAGTTATATTCAAGTTGGTCTTTGTGAATGAAAATGTAGCCCATGTGCAAACTATGCACATCCACAATAAATGCTGCAGCAAAACCAGTAGAAATATAAAAGATACTACAGTGTCTCTGCTCCTATTCTCTAGTGGTCTGAGTTGTAAACCTGCATGCTTTAAGTATATGGAATTTTGCAAAGATAGGTTTCTGGATGATACTAGCTGCAACAAATCTGCAACAAAACGATGAGAAACTGCTTGAATTAAAGGAAATTTGGCCGTTATATATAGCATCTAGAGCAGCCATGCAGAGATGCCTTGTCCGTTATTGACATAACAAGAAAAAGATAAGTAATTTGTGGTAGTGATAAAGTTATATATATACATATATATATATATATATATATATATATATATATATAATATATATATATATATGTATGTATGTATACACACACACACACACACACACTCTCATATACTCCTTTAGTCAATCGATTGAACTACACACACATTCTACCATAAGAGACTTTAAAAAAACTACTTTTCTCATAATTTAACTTTTATAAAATCTCTTGATGCTTATTACAAATGATGAAATAAATACTAATTTTCAAAAGCAAATATATATATATTGGCAAACATATTCTGTCTGTTTTGCTAGAAAGAGGTAGAAACTGATCAGTCCGGGATATATCGTTAATGGTAAATGTTTTTGATTTTCACTCTCGATGAATTTATCCCTTTTTTGTGTCCCTAGCACTAGGCTTCTTTATTTGGGAGCCCTTAATTATATTTCTATATGAATAATATTTTTCTATATGAATAATATTTTTCTATATGAATAATATTTTTGTCTAATGACTAATTCGTCTTTTGTGCTAGGCCACTGGTAATAATAATCTATGTTATTACCCTTTTTGATTATATATATATATATATATATATATATGTATATATACCATCTCTCCCCACCTCGTCATCTGTCTCTACACTTCTTTCTCTCTCACTGTGTGTGTATGTAGTATTTTTTTATGTGTGTGTATGTAGTATTTTTGCCAAAAAGCCTAGTAAGTGAGTGTAGTCATTCCACACCTCTTACATTGTCTTTCTGATCTCTCTTTTACTCTTTCTCCTCTTTCTCTCTATAGAAATATCAACCAATGAACAGAAATATTGGTTTCAAACTTTAACACACGACCAGAAATTTCAAGAAGACTAAGTTGATTACATTGATGCTAGTGTTCAAAGGCAAAGTCAACCTTGGCGGAATTTAAATTCAGACCATAAAGACAGATGAAATGGCACTAAGCATTTTGCTCGGCATGCATACAGTTCTGCCAGCTCACTACATTTAATGAAAATGAATATTGGCTACTATTATATATATATATATATATATATATATATATATATATATATATATATAGTAAATCCCAAAAAATGGAAAACAACCACAAAAAAAAAACAACGCCACAAGGACATGGTACAAGTTAAGTATTAGCAGATGCTCAGGGAAGGAAAGAAAGGTGGTTTTGTTTCGAGTAAAGCTCTTCTTCAGAAACAGGAGACAGAGGAAAGTCCAATAGAAAAGGAAGACGGAGGAACAAAAATCGCCAATGATTCACATGTGGTTGTCGGCAACAAAAAGAGAAAGAGGAAAAGGAAGGAAAGTGGAAGCAGAACAGAAGATAGGTTGAGGGAAGACAAGTTAAAGAGAAAGGGTCATGAACAAATATATATACATATATATATATATATATATATATATATACACACACACACATATGCATCACATTGTTGAAAAAGACAATAGAAAAATGCCTATATTGAATTTTACACAAAGCAATTATCTAAGAAAAATACTTTATCAAGGACATAAAGATTGACAAACCTAGCCAATTATTGGGCCATCGCATAAATAATGCAGTTTTTTTTATACTTCTTTTATTTTTCAAAATTAAGATAAAGTTCTTTTTTAGTCTAAGATATACTCTCCTTCATTTTATAAAATGCTCTTCCACCTCCCTGATAGACTTGCAAAGCCCTTCTTCCAAAATTCACTTCTCCATGATGAAAAATACTCCACTACTGTTCTGACCTTGTCTAGAGAATTCATATATTTTCTGTCCAAGTGATTTTGAAGACTGTGAAATAAATGATAATCAAATGGGGCAATGTCCGGCGAATATGGTAGGAGGGGGATCATTTCCCATTCAAACAACTCCAGCCTTTGGAACATCATCCCCCTGTATGTGGCCAAGCATTACCCTGATGGAAGAGCACCTTTTGTCCTTTTTTTGGTCATTTTTCTTCTAGGGCTGACTTAAGCCACTCAAACTGTTAGCAGTAGATCTCCTTTGTTATCGTTTGATTTGGGTTTAAAAGTTAAAAGTGGACAAAACTTTTCATATCCCACCAAACAGATAACAACACCTTATGTGACTGAAGACCTTCTTTAGCCTGGGTTGCCAGTGTTTCTCCTTTCCCAACCCACTGTCTTTGGTGCTTGACATTTTTATAGAGAACCTATTTCTTATCACCAGTCACTATTCAGTCCAAAAAAGTTTCATTCATGAGACATGACAACAAAGAAGAGCACACATTCACTCTGTACATGATTAGACTTGGAAAGTTTGTGAAGAACCCATTGACCAAATTTGCTGAATTTTCTGATGGCATGCAGTTGTCACTGAATGGTTCAATGACCATATCCAAGCTACTCTGCTAGTTCCTCAACAGTTATGATCAGATTTTGTTTCCCAAGGGTTTGAAGGACATTCTTGTTGAGCTCTACAGATATTCGAGCATGACACTTGTCTTCTAGGCTGTAGTTTCTGGCTTGGAATTTCTGGAATCACCACTGACAGTAGCTTACCCTTATTGTCCGATCCCCATATACTGCATTAATATTCCTTGCACTTTCCATTGTGCTGTTGTCTTTATTGAACTCATAAAGCAAATACGAATATGCTCCTTTGTCACTTCCATTATAGCTTTGAAAAATAACTGTTAAAATCGAACTGCACTCTTCAAAACTTGCACTAAGAATAAGCACAAGGTAAAATTACTACCTGCTTTTATAGCAAGTTGATGTAGGTAGTTTATCCCATCCCCTCTGACTTTTAGTTCATGCAATTGAAAAACCGCATTATTTATGGGAAGACCTAATATTTATAAGCAGTTTCTTAACTACAATGTGAGAAACATTTCACACTGAATCAGGTCATTTATTGTCTATATAGATGCACATGCACACACATTATTCATATATGTATATATATATATATATACACTAACACACACTTATTTAAGCTTTTGAAATGTTATTATATTCCATAAAATACAATTTCAATACAAAAAGATTTGTCTAGTTTGATATGCCGCACAGTTTGATGAGTTTACAACTGTCAATAAAATTTGAATAGCATATTATATAATACTCTGAAAACACATTAGTGACAAAAATATACAGTATATTACCAGGTAAAATCTAAAAATTCTATACTCTTAAATACACAAATCTGCTCTAAGTAAAAGATTCTTAAAAATAATATTTTGAAATATTTTCCAAGAGTTTAAAAAGAAGTTACAAATGAATCCATATCAAGTATAAACTTTCATTCACACACTCTGTACAATAACTGGCTTATCATCATCAGAGTATTGTCTCAAGGTTTCTTTTAGTAAGCCTATAATACCTTCTACTTCTCTGATCTATGCCAGTGGTTCTCTACTGGGGTCCACATAAGATTTTGCTGTTAAAATTTACGTGCTATAATTCTATAAAATGCAAAATATTTTAACAATTTTTTTATACAATCGCTAATGATATTTAATTATAAAAATATAATGAGACTTTTTAAAACATAGAATGTTTATTAGGGTTTAGCAGAGTAAAATAGTAATCAAAGGGGTCTATAGGCAAAAATTGGTTGAGGAACACTGGTAAATGACAAACATTCAGAGAGTGGTGAGATTAATACAATGTTCCTCTAGGGGACCTGCAAGACTATAAGAATAACATGTACAGTGGGACAAATTTCCTGGAGAAAAAGGAATGGGTGTAATGGTTAATGTAGCTTCTGAAAGGTGGGGGAGGTACAACATGGGAGATGAGTGGGAAGATTAGTGAGTGAGGAATTCTTGAATGGAGATGCCATGAGAGTCTCCAGGTCAAAATTGAAGAGGCTACTGTAGTTACAGTAGAAAAGACAGAGAGAAGACAACACATGTGGGTCAGCAATTGGAGTATATTAGGGAGATTTCTCTTGTAGAAACATCTGATTTAAAAATGATTCACATGAGGTATAAAATTATACTTGCTCTAACAATTTATGCAGATTTTTGAATAATCAAATTCATCCAGATATAAACACACATATTATCACCTGACTAATTTGGTTCAGTGTATCTTCATTTTAAGATGTTAGGATGATTTGAGGAAATTTTTCGGTGCTAAATCCAACAAGTCAAACACTAAAGAGACTGGCATCAGTAATCTCATTTGTGATTATAATCACAAGTGGTTATAACTGTTTGTGAAAAACAACAATTTTGTACTTTGAATATATCCAGACTTGACTCCAAAGCCAACAGACAGAGAAACAAAGTTGACATTGGAAAACAGCAGCAAACTGCATCTTGTACAAGTAAACACTGCATGCCAAATTGTGCAGCAGAGATGGAGGCAAGTTATATCTAGTCATCTGATCATCTATGTACCAGGTATGCTATATCATGGCCAACCCAGGGTTATACATCAACAACAATTGAACAAAGAATATAAAATATTGCTTCTTGCTTTTCAAGATGATTGCATGCTACCTAGTCTGCATCTCCACAATCAATAACAGGTAGAATGCCGTTGAAATAAAGTCAGCAATAGCAGGATTCCAGATCAAAACTACTTTTCAATTAGATAGTATAATAAATAATGCCAGTAGGATATTCCTCTCAAGAAATTTCAATTTAGCAAGGCAAACAGAAGTTTGAGGATATATATATATACTAAACAAAGCCATCACATTTATATGTACACATGTATGTGTGCATACATGCACATGTACACATGCATGCACTTGAATACACTTGCATGCACATAATCAGAAATGCACTTATACACACACAAATATATACATACATGTGTTTATAAAAGTCATTAAAAGTTTGTTTGTGTAGGTGTATATGTATATACATACACACATAGTTATATACAAATATGTCAGAATATAATATACAGAAGAAACATAAATTAAACCACCGCTGCATGTGTAAATTAATTAAATACACTGGATAGTTGTAAACAACTGTCTTTGTTTATACAATTTTCTCATGGACTGCAAAATAGAAATCAACTAAACTAGTTTCAATCTTTGATAAGATTTCATGAACAAGTGATGACATTCTTTTAAGTGCCTCTTAACAACAACCAGCCCTAGACCCAAGACGCATGATTCATATTGCAAGAGATACCAGCCCAGTGAGGCCTAATAATGATACTGGAGGTGTACACTTTCTAGTATCATAATATCATGATTTTTACTATGACAAAATTGACGACTGGTAGCCCCTTCCCATTGCAGGATGCTACTGGAAACCCAGTCTGTTAGAAATTGGCTTTAGCATGCAGATTACTCAGTCAAATGTAATGCTAATATATTCACATTGTTTTCAATTAATCATGTAATACCTTGAGCTTCAAAATTTCAATGATGTGATTGTTTATTGTTAGAATAACATTGTAGGTAGGTGTGAGAGGGTGGAACTGGCTAATGAAAATTATCTCTCTCATAGACAGATGTATGAGTCTATCAGTCTCAAAGTGGTTTAACATTGTACACATTCACAATGTTAATTATTTGTTTCTGTACTCTGATAGATAGTTATTGACTTTATGCTGGATTTGTCCATCTTTTAGATACGTGTTGTTGTTCTGCTGGGTTTCTAGAATATCTTGGTGGAGATACCAGTTTAGTTCATGAGAAAATGACCATATAATAGGTTGTACTGGATTCCATATACCAGTAGCACTCAAAACAATCTGATATGCATATATATATATATAAAGAGAGAGAGAGACAGACAGATATAAATATATTACACATTTACACACTAACACTGCAGTGTAGCAAACAAATGAGCAGAAATGATGTAGTTTTGAAAGAACCTTTTAGTCTTACTAAAGTTCTGGTGCCACAATAAAATACACTCTGTGAGGTGGTTGGTAAGAGAAAAGGCATCCAGCAATCACAACAAATCTAAATAAGTGAGAAGTGTTTCCCTATGTTTTCTAGGAAGGTAGTAACTCTAAATAAGGACCAAGTCAGATTGTAACAAATTGTCCAACCCATTAGTACGGAAAGTGAATGTAAAATAATGATGAAGAAACACACACACAGAGTCAAGAGAGTGCTGCATACAGTACTCTGGAGTATTTGCCCTGGCCTTCTGCACTCTGAGTTCAAGGCTCACTGAGCTCAACTTTGTCTTTCATCATTAGGAGTCAATAAAAATAGTTGTATTCAATAATTAGAGTGGGATTTTTCTCATGCATCCACACTCTCTCCTTTTCCCTCATTTCTCTTTCTCTCTGAATTGGCTATGTTGTGATGTAAAAAGAATTGTAGGAGACCACTCATTGAATCCCTTTCTCTAGAAAAGGAGAAGGGTTGAGTGAGGGGCTAACAACCACTTCTAGGTTTCTATAATATAACAAAGAAACTAACCAATGAAGGCATGATATATAAAGCAGCACCATTCATTGGGTGTGGCTCCTTTGTGTATAACTTAATTAACTATCTTGGAGGTCATCATGTACCCTAACACACTGGATATTTTGCAGCTTTTCTTCTTTTCCTGTCCTTGATTGCTTTATCTATCATGTTGCTGTTAACTTGAATTGCTGATTTCTGTGTAGGAAGTGAGATGCAGATGGAGAAAGATAGGAAGAGAGAAAGTAAGTGTTTATAGAGTGTGGGTTGAGAGAAGGGAAGGTGGAGACAGTTATTCTGGTTTGAAGTTTGTTATTCTTTAGGTTTCATCAACTTCTGTATTTGGTTAAGGAGAAAAAGAGTAAGAAACAGAAAACAAAAGCAATGAAAAGTTTGTGTAAAAATGCAAAACTGAAAGGAATTGGGTGAGACAATAATGAATGAATGAATAGATGGATAGATAAAAAAGACAAAATAGAAGTGTAAAAGAGAGACAATGCAAAAGAGAGAGTGTGAAAGATAGATTAGATAGACAGGAAAAGAGAGAGAGAGAGAGAGAAAGAAAGAAAGAGAGAGAGAGAAAGAGAGAGAGGGGTAATTTGGCAGAAACACAGCTGCAAGAAATATAGTCACTCTGTTTACTTTGTTTTAAAAAGGAAAAAAAAGCCGTTAAACCTTATTCAAATTATACAATATTACATGAGAAATATAATACAGTATTAGACAATTTCAGAGAAATTATAAATAACAATAGATAAATGATATAGATAAATTCTGTGAAATAATATTGTTTAAAGTAATGAACAGTCACTGATTTTAGTGTTATGGAAAGTAAGTCATTGTTTAACCTGAGTTAGACTGTGTATCTCGCTCTCTCTCTCTCTCTCTCTCTCTTTCCCTCTATCTATCAATCTATTACTGACACATATACATATATTTTTATACCTGAATGTCTCATACAGAGTTCTTATTCTTTGCCTAATTTATGTTTTGAGAGAGAAAGAGAGCATAGTCTCATTCTTGTTTTGGCAGTCATTCCTTCACTGAAAATTTTTGGCAAAGGAGACAGTATTTCTACAGTTTTCTTGTATTTTCATCTTGGAAATTCATGAAAACATTTTTCACTTCACACACACACACACACACACACCCATGTATAGGGATAGCTGCGTGGTGGTAAACCGTTTGCTTCCCAGTCACATGGTTCTGGTTTCAGTCCCACTGTATGGCATCTTGGGCAAGTGTCTTCTACAATAGCCTTGGCCAACCAAAGACTTCTAAGTAGAGTTGGCAGATGGAAACTGAAAGCCTATCATGTATGTGTGTGTGTCTTTGTATCTGTTTTTGTCCCCCACCACTGCTTGACAACCAGTATTGGAGTGTTTACATCCCTGTATCTCAGTGGTTCAGTGAAAGAGACCAATAGAATAAGTAACAGGCTTAAAAAACAAAAAGTACTACAATCAAGTAAAAGATAAATTTTATATATATATATATATATATATATATACACATATATATTTCTGAATATTTCTATATTATACTATAATATATACAATTGATTCATGAGGGGTCATTGACATGTATTGAATTGGCCTTTCAGAATAAAAGTTACTTGCTGTAGATACTAAAATTATCAATAAGTTATACCTATATCAAGTTGGGCATGTTTACTTGATTACATTTACATTTTACAAGCAAAATAAATACATGTGTATATATGTGTATGTGTGTGTGTTTGTATGTGCACACACACACACACACAAGTAGATAGAGAGATACACATACAAATTTACAAACGCATGCAGATGTGTGTGTCTTGATTCAACAACTTGAGTGGTCCTTTATTGACTTTTGAACAATGAAATGCAAAGTTAACCATGGTAGGATTTGAACTAGAAGAGATAAAATGTAACATTTGAATGCAGAATGATGTAAATTTATACTAATTAGTATTTTTGCCATCCCTGAAAAGCATGTGTGTTAGGTAAACTCCCTGTTATCTAATATCTGGAGCAAAACCAATCAGCAGTAATAAATCTATAGTACTGTATATGTTGATTAATATATCTTAGAGTACTTAGTATAGACATATCAGGAAAAGATATTTATGATGAACATCTATAAACTATGAATATATTTTTATGGAAGCTATACCAATACTCATAATAGTAACAGGTTTTATCTTGGAAGTAAAATCGAGGAAAAATATATGATCATTTTTATCAGTTTTTGAGTGTTAACTCAGATATTATCTTCAGTAATAAAAACAGATTCCTCACCCACCTACTGGAAACTGAAGAAAACAAATCAATAAAGGCCTCAACATAAAATACTCTGTATTCCAACAAAAGGTTGTGCATTAATATGATTTAAAAACCTGAGAAAATAGCTTCTCTTCAACTTGTGACTTCTAGATCACATTATATCTTAAAGGTTATGTTTTTGCAAACAGCCAAAGACCAAAAAACTCTAATTAAATTCTGTTGAACTAAAGAGATACTGAAACTCTGAAACCCTAAAGATACAACCAAAAATGTCAATTATGCTGCAAAGCGGTAAAAGACATTATATGTGTGACCAGAAGCTAGCTAAAAATGTCATCAAGATACCAAATGCCATCCTATGCTGCCTATATTCAAAACATTACACAAGCCATCTGTAGGAAGCCTATCATAGTTCAAATGTAAACAATATTTGTGACATGTACAATCTATACACTGCAATACAAGGTATATTAGAGGCACATTTCAACTAAAATTTCCAGCAAATGCAAACACAGCCATCCTGAGACAAAGCAAAATTACGTACTGTTGTGGAGGTCAGCTGCCAAACAGATGCGGACTGTTCATTAAAAATGAGTGAATAGAACAAATATTGACAACCGTTTCAAAGTTTACAAACTTACTTGCTACATGATAAATTTACGATTCATATTATATTCATTCACACACTCTAGTTATATATTACAAGCAAAGAAAAAGATTACTTAAAACATACTCAACAAATATAGCCAGTGAGTGGAATAATGAAAATATTGCAATAGTCTTTTTCTAAAATTATCAGCATATAGTTCTTTATTGTTGCTGTTATCTATATTCCAATGACAGAACTTTATTTCCTAGTCAGAAATCAGCCCTATCTTCATAGAAAGAATTAAAGCACTCATACACACATTGCATATATGAACATTTAGATAAGCTAAAACACAATACTGTAATAGGAAGTGTAAAAAAGAGAACTCAATACATTTATAGAATACAAATTATTTGTATATGCAGATATATTCAATTGCAAATGAACATGTGTCTAGTTTACATTTTAAAACAGTTATTCTATTTTTGTCTAATACTAACAGAATAGTGTAGTACAATAAACATATTTCCTTTTGTGCGCGCGTGTCCATGTATATCTGTTTATGCTTAACTTTAATGTATTTGTAAAATCTCATCTCACTTACACATTTGGAATGTCAAAACCAGTCTTTATTTCTTTTGGAAATTACAATTATTGGCTATAAAATCCACAGATGCTGAGAATTATCATTTGATCATCTATCCTTTTGATATTATAATATCTAAGACAAGATATTTAGGAGAGATGAATGATAAGAACTAAAATGTATCTGGAAGACATTTAAATTTTTAAACCCATGTTATATCATTATTGTTAACAGTGTATCATAACTGAAGACTGGATTTTGGATTGGATTATCATAAACTTGGCAATAATAGCTTTGAATTCTCCTATAAAACTTTCTTTATCTATTGTTAGAATTTATATATATATTTCTTTAATATCAAAAAAGATAAGAAGTTTACTTTAGAACCACATGGTTCTAATTTCAATCCTCAACCCAGAACCTTAGACAAATGTCTTCTTTGGGTTGGCCTTGGGTTGACCAATGTTTTGCGAGCAGAATTTGGTACAGAGATATTGTGTGGAAGTCCTTTATATATATATATATATATATATATATGTATGTATTCATGTAATTGTATCTATGTTTACACCAGTAAAATTGGTGTTGTATTTATGTGGTATCCCTTTTTGCGTCATACATTAGCAGTTCAGAAAAAGGTGGTTGATAAAATACTGAAATAAATACTAGGGCTTATATGATCAACTAAACTTTTGAAGACAGTAGCACCTCAGCAAGGCAGCAGTTAAATGACTAAAATCTGTAAAAAATAAAAGAATAATAAAAGACATTTTTGCTTCACAACCATACGGTTTCATGTTTAGTCTCTACTTTGGGTAAATATTTTCTGCAGCTCTAGGCTGACAAATGTCTTGTGGGGAAATTTGGTAGACAAAAACTGCAAGAAGCTTATTGCATGTGCACAAATATGTGTATATAAGTATATTCTATGCTGTCACTACTTGAGCAAGGTAGTGTTGATGTTGGTATTCTTTGTTGTCATTGCTAAGGTATCTCTGTGCTTTTGATGATCTGTGATATAAAAGTCCTCAACTTAAAAATATAGATACTGGTCGGTAACAAGAGCATCTGGTTGTGAATACCTGTCTCAGATAACTTACTATCCAGACCTAAACATAAAAAGAAGCTCATTAAACAAATAAATGAATTGTATGTGAGGAGTATCAAATATTTCAACCCATCAAACTTCCAAGTTTGTGTGGAGAAAGCTCCTAACGTATTTTTTCTCTCATTTAGTCTGATTTATTTATTTGAGGTATTAACTCACAATTACAATTCCACAGGCATGATTCTGTTATATACTCTGTAAGATACAAAAGCAGATAACCACATGATTTTGTGTTAATGGCTTGCTAAATGGCAGAAACAAAATAATTTTCAACTGTAAACACAAAATCACATGGCTGCCTGCTTTTGTCACAAATGAAATCATGCCCAATAATGCATACTTGAGCTCAGTCTTAAAAGTTGACAAATAAATTTTTATTGGAAGGAACAAATGGAGGGACATTACCCTTGCCCAAATTTATAAATCCCACAGCTTCTACTTCTACTACAAGAGGTAACAAGTGTGGCCATGTGGTTCAGAAGTTTGCTCCCCAATCCTATGATCTTGGGGTCAGCACCATTGCACAACACCTATGATAAGTGTCTTCTACTTTGACTCCAGGGCAACCAAAGCCTCTTGAGTAGATTTGTAGATGGAAACTGAAAGAAGCCTGTTATGTGTATGTGTGTATATCTGCACATGCATGTACATGGGGATGTACATGTTCTCTTGTCTTGACATCATGTAGTGGTTGTAAAGTGAAGGTTGGCCACAGAAAATCTGCCTCAACCCAAAATTTCTGCCTGACCCATGGAAGCATGGAAAAGTGGATATTAGATGATGATGATAATGAACTCATAAACTTTGTTCACCAGTATGCTTCATACATACACAAAATATGTTTACATCAATGTAGCCATTGTACTTGCACCAGCTGATCACAAATTAAGCTCATTCAGTATCAAACTTCTCAAACAAGTTCGCAATCTAAACCCATTGCATTATGCTACAGTTGATTTCTGTTCAGTAGCTGCTATAGCCCAGTTATAGATATCACAAGACAAATGAATCTGCTTGACTCAAGATAACTTCACTAGTAACAGAAATCATATACAAATTTAGTCATTTGTGCAATGATATACAGTGATAAAACATTTATTGCACTTTATGATAGTAAAGAATGACATCTGTGAAATGATAACTCATCCAAAAATGAATGGCCATTTCAGTCCATTCAGTCTCCCAACTCATTCACTCTCTCTCTCTCTCTCTCTCACATACACACATGTATTTATATAAGTCAAGTTTATATATTCCTTTTAATGCATGTCTCAGGAGTTGATCTGCGAAGTTGGCATGCTTTGTGTAACAAATATATAACAATATATATAGATATATATGTATATACACACACACACATATACATACATATATATATGCACAAACACACACACATAAATATACAAACATATATATATATATCCACATATATATATACATAGGCACACATACATACACAATATCACAATATGTACATACATATACATGTATATACATATACTCATACACACATACATATATATATACATACATATACATATATATACATACATATATACATACATACATATATACATACATATATACATGCATACATATATACATACATATATATATATATATATACATACATATATACATACATATATACATTCATACTTATATACATTCATACTTATATACATACATACATATATACATTCATACTTATAGACTTACATACATATATACATACATACATACATACATACATACATACATACATACATACATACATACATACATACATATATATATACATGTACATACATATACATTATTATTAAATTGTATGTGTATATATATATATATATATATTGTTAATTTGTATGTGTGTATATTATATGAGAACATAAAAAGATATTCTATAGGGAAAATTGAGGTTCAAGGTTCAAAGAAATTCAAAAGAGACAGTCGAGGCATGAAAGCCATGAAGATCTAAACATGCAATCAAACTATCAAATGCCAGAAAAGTCCAATATCAGGAAAATGAATTTTATTCTAGGAAATTTACCTATTAAGTATTATGAAACTAAATATTTCAGTGTTTGAATTATAATATATATTGGATTAATGTGAAAGGATAAAGAAAATCTTCCACATTCTTTTGTGAGCTAATCCTCTTTGGAGATTATATGGAAATATTCCATACAGAATTTAAATGACAACATCATATATGTATATGCACAAACATACATACTTTTGCTCTTATACATACTGTTAAGCCATTTCTCTCTATATATAGTTTACTCTTCTTCTCTATCACATTTTGACACATACAGAATACTCATAACCTTGAATGTACAATTATATATGCACAGTAAATATAAATATAGTCATATGCACATTTGTACATGCAGACACAAGCTCACATATTCGAAGCCAAGAGACTATAGATAATTGAAGTAGCACTAGTAACTGTTCAACTTAAGTATACTATTACTACTGTATAGTTATAGTGAACTAGTTGTTCTTAATCCACTATATACTTACACATCTATATGATACAACCAGCAAAGGTCATGACCAATTAATGGCTGAAACAGGAGATAACTTTTTTGTACTAAGTACACAGTATGTATTGTTAGGAATCAGGCTTTGTAGGTGTGATCTGCTCTTCATGAACTAATGAAGGACACTTTATGCATTTGCTTAACTCAACAGAAGTAGCAGCCAAATTCCTCTCAAACCACATCTTATCATTTCAAGAAGAGGACAATGGATAATGTAGTCCTGGACACAGTACCTGAAAATATGATGGAGTAGTCAGGCTCAAATGTTTCGATTGTAGGCCTGTGTGGTCAACACTGACTTGGGTGCCTAAATAATAACAATTTATTTCTAACTCAGATTCTTTGAGTATTCTTGTACGATTAGCTTCACCAATGGGACTGAAGATATATGATCAGTAATGTGAATGAATAGAAGAAGGAAGACCAATTAGAGACAAACCAGATTAATTAACTAATGAAAAATAAATAATGGAATTTTTTAAAGCTTCATGTATAAAAAGAAATAATGAAGATCAGACTAAGTTGAGATGAACTTTATTATAAAATATCTGGCAAGTCGATTAGGCATTGTTCAATCAACATATTAATTTTAATTAACCTATCTTTATATTAGTTATGTTGTCCCAAGATTAAGACACATTTTCTGTTCTTACTTTCAAAGATCTGATTAAAATGAAGTTCTGGGAATTATATTATTTTCTCTTTCTGCTTCTGTACTGATCAGTTTATCTAAGCTGTATTTTTATAAGCATCCCAGTTCCTAATCAAATTTTTTAAAACTATTAACCAGCAACAATTCAAATGAAATATGAATCCCAGTACCTCATGCCTTATTTCGATCTAGAATTTATCCTATTAATCTCACTAAAAAAATAAAAGATAAGAATCATATAAATGTAGACTTGTTAAAAGTGAATTGAAGAAAAACAACTATGAATGAATAAATTTATGATGACTACAGTAACAAGGATCACTACTATGATGACAACTTTGCTAATACAGGTAAAGAAGATAATGATAATAATGATGGTAGTGATGGTTGCAGTATTGTAGTTAATGATAATGATGATGACAACATTTGCAGGCTTCCACATACACTCTTGAATGCATTACGTTCTTCATCATTGAAATATAATTGCATATCCATCAGTGAAACATCTGTATGATTTGCTGCCAAACAAACAACAGCCTTTGCCACTTGACAGTTTATATTATCCATTGTAAACTGAAAACATGTCACCTCAGAATACAATATTTTAACCACCACTGAACACAAGATTGCCTTCTATTCAAATCTAATGCATCAGCTTCAAATGATTGATAAACTTACTGATGTGAAATATTTAGTCAGGCTTCTATAAAATCTAGTAACTTGTTGTATTTAACTTCTAATTGAATGAAAATCTGTTAGTGATACTCTTATATTAGATTATTGAAACAAATATTAGTTCATATATCATTTAAATATATCTTATTCAATGTTATTGAATTTAGGGAGACAATCAGATATTAATGAACAGCTGTGTAAATTTATATATCTTATAAAGTCAGATGTATTATTGTATTTGTTCATTAGCTTATACATTTTTCAAAATGTGTTATATTGCTCATTAATCCTTTTAACATTGATATAACAAGCTGGTTGAATCTTTTTTTTTTTCTGTTTTTAACATTATAGAGGCAATCTTATTATTTTGCAACTTCTTGAGACTGAAGAGGTTAATGCATTGATTTCTGCTATTGATGACTGTAATAAAAATATGGATGAGAAGGGAATTTCAGAAAGTTGCATTTCTGAGAATAAAGGTTTGGTCAAAATGTTTAGTACAGGATACACACTTGTACAGGATGGCATCAAAAAATTTAGCTAATCAGTACTCTTGACTCCCAGAGCTCTCTCTCTCTCTGAAAATAGTTTATTACATGAAAGAATATTATATATTTACAACATATTGAAATGTCTAGTTAATGTCTTGTTAAGCCAAATAATATATTTATTTCAGTTACACATCCTGCTACTTTTGGCAAGTCATGTGATAACCACAGCTCTTCATAATGAAGAAGTTAGGAAGTTTTTGAAATTACTTGTAGAAAAGTGATCCTGTGGCTTACCAAAAACATTCCAGATTATAATTTTAATTTAAAGTATAGCTAAATATTGTTTAAGCATATAAATACCATAGACATTACATATGCTTACATATACTAAACTGGTTGCTAGTGTTGTTCAACCCCAGGTGAAGCTTGATCCAGCAGACCTATGATCAATTCTAACCATTCCATCTTTTTAGGAATATCTAGGACTACTATTATCTAATATATACTTCTCTGTTTGAATATAATAAGGTATAATTGGAAGAAGATTACATCGCATAGGCCAAGCAACTGCACAGAGGTTTTCCACGCTTCAGTTGTAATTTATTGTAGATTTCTTGGGAAAACATACTCAAATTCCTTATTTCCTTATGATTGTGGAGCCTGAGCTTTGTAGGGAAAGATGAAAGAGAAATATATTGTTCATGTCAAACATAGGTGTGTGATTAAGAAGTTTGATTTACAATCGTGTGATTCAAACATGTTGAATCCTGGAGCAAGTGTCTTCAACCAAAGCCTCATATCAACCTCTTTTGTAAGTGAAACTGTGCAGAAGCCTATCATATAGACTATACTTATTACTAGGTGGTAGACTTAATCTGTTGTGTGGTAAAGTATCTCCACCAGGCCCTGGGATACTTCTAGTAAAGTTACACCGATGCAAGCATCCTGGTCAAGGCTCTGGCCTGAAAGAAATTTTCTCCAGTTTTCCTCCCAGTCTTGGAGATCTGCGTAAGGTTGTAGGTGCTGCTTTGTCTTCTTTGACCAGGCTATGGAAAGCACATGAAACATACAGCAAACTAAAGCTGCAAATTAAACATAACTTCTAATACTACAAATAGCATGTACTGACTCACATAGTCCCAGATGATGGGTTTAAAACTAAAATAGTAAGATAACCAAACACAGTCATGAACTTTAGTTTCCAGTAGTAACTATTTCCAATAAAGTGAAAAATAAAAATAATAACAAACCAAAGAGAATTGCATGTTTTAATTGGAAACACATGTTATAAACTAGCAAACCTTGAGTCTATACACTAGCAACAAAGGTGCAGGTATGGCTGTGTGGTAAGAAGCTTGTTTCTAAACCACATGGTTCTGGAGTCAATCACACTATGTGGTACCTTGGGCTAGTATCTTTTACTAAAGCCTCACATTGACCAAAGCCTTGTTAGTGGATTTGGTAAACAGAAACTGAAAGCCCACCATATAAATATGCATGTGGGCATGTGTGTTGTTGCATTTTTGCTTTCATATCATATCACAACTGTTAACAAGTTACATCACCATGCAAGTGGTGCCCTTCATTTCTAATCTTCCATGTTTGGTCATGGGGAAATATTACTTCACTTGGAAATAGGTGAAGGTTGGTGGCAGGATAGGCATTCCGCCATAGAATATCTTGCCTTAACAACTTCTGTCTGACCCAGGCAAACATGGAAAAGTGAACATTAAAATGATGATAACTCAGTCTATGAGAGCCTCCTCAACAACTATGGATTAACAATCTCCAGGCTAGCAACTATAAAAATAATATTGCTTTTAAGATGTCAGAAACTCAAATTCATTAATCATTTGTATTCTACATAAAACTGAATTTAAGATGAATTCTATCACTTTTTTAAATCATACTAGAAATGTAGTGAGCTGTAGTATATATCACTTTAACAGACTTTATACACACATAACAGGTATAAAATACAGAAAAAGAAAGAATTCCCCATACTGAACATTCAGTTTCAGCTATTTCCATAGCCTCTCAGTAAGGACTGCTTGTTTGGCTATTTCCAGGCTTAATCCACCACCAGCATATATGTATTTACTATAAAAATTTATGGATGATTTCGCAAATTGCTAATGACTATACAAAAATTAATATGAACACATTGTGCATGGCTGTTTATATTAATTTTTGTATAGACATGAGCAATTTGTTAAATCATCCATAAATTTTTATGGTAAATACATATATGTTGAGTGTGGATTAAACCTGGAAATAATTGAAACTGAACGTTCAGTATAGGGAATTCTAAAGTCAAGGGTTTTGGGGGTGATTACAGTCACTGTGAGCATATTTGTATACAATTTGTATACAATTATGTGCTTTTACTACAGCATTAGAACATTTCAGTTCTTATTTCTAGCAATGTAGATCTCTTGACACCCTTAGTTGCAGTTAGTGACAATATATCTTTCCTATTTATATGTATGTATGTATATGTGTGTGTGTGTATATATATATATATCACATTCATTAACCCTGGCTTTAATCTCCTTTGAAGTAGTCCCCTTCTGAAGTCACACACTTTATCCAGTATCATTTCCATTGATGGAAGCATTCCTGATGTTCTTTTCCTGAGATAGCGAGTAGTTACAGCATCTTTGATTTCCTTGATATTTTGAAATCATGTTCTTTTCAAGTGGGATTTGATTTTTGGAAAGATTCTTGACTGTAATAACCTTCAAGCCATGTCTTTTTCCATGCATACACTCAAACAAATACACACACACACGTCTTTTCTGCCATGGTCACTGATGGAACTGCTGCAATGTGGTGAGATGACAGTACCCTACACACTTTACTTCCAAGCACTGCTATAAACAATGGAGGTGAGTGTGAGAACATTATAACTTAATGTGCATGCACGACAGAATTCAAGGTTAATTTGCGCCAAGCGGCTCACTTAGCATACTTAAGCAACAATCCCTAACTTTTTGATCAAACCTCGTATATATGATAACTTCTTATTCATTCACTTTGGCTTCTTTCTTTTTCTGTTTAGTATACCAGTTGTGCCTGTGTGTGAGTATACACACACACACACACACACCTCTCTCTCTCTATATATATATATATTTACATATATACACACACATATATATGGTGTTCTCTCACCGTTATAACGATTCTCACCATTTTACTGTCTGTTTTTATTCTGGCAGGAGTCATTCAAATTTATAGGATGATGCATTGCTACTTTTTTGGCTCCTAACTCTCGTATGAAAAGCAAAATATGCTGAAAATAGACTTTACCATTTCTTCAGATGTCATTTTTGATTTACCTCAGTCATGATTACTCTCCATCACTGCAATCGGTACAGTTAAAATTTCTATTACAGTTGTTTTAATTTTGTTGTGAATAGACTGAAAATTCTAACTGATTTTCAGTTCATGCAAGTTTTCTCTTGCATCTCTCTGATTAATGCTTAATGTGCAAGATGTTGTCAGTGTTTTGTGGAAACAAAGTAAACTCTCAGCTTTGCTACAAGATGGCAGCAAAGCTGAGAGAATGATCTGGTTACTATTGTGCAGTATGGCAGGAAAAGTGGTAGCTATCTCATATGACAGTGTGGTAGATTGAAGTGAAAAGATTAACTTATACAGCTAAGAATTTCTAATATTTATAGTAAAGAAGTCAGCTATGTTATTCCAGTGATAAACAGTGATGGTTAAATTATTTAAGGAATATAAACATTAAAGAAATGTCTGGCAAATAAAAAGACTTGAAGGTGGAGGAATTTTTTCATTTTCAAACCAACAAAAAAAAAAATCAATAATGAAAAAAATCAATGCACTGGCACAATTGTTTTGAATCTAATTGAGCAATCAATTTAAGAATAACTGCTTAGAAACAACCAAAATCAAATAAAAAAAATTAATGAAAGGAATAAAATTGACAAATAAACTATTAAAATTTTACAGAAGAAATACAGCGGTTGTTATTTAGCATAAAGTCTACAGCAAAAATACCATGAGAATTATAAGAGAAGATGTGGGTTAGTTAAGTCAACATTTTCACAAAATATTTAGGTTAACCATGATGGTGGAGTTTCCATGATGCTAAATATATGATGCTGATATGTTTTGAGTAATTTTCCCAGATCTGGAATTTATTTTCAAGTTAAGTAAAGTAAGTGCCAACATAATATATTGAGCAAAGAGATTTTTTATTAAAATTATACCGATAGTGAAGAGGAAAAAACCTGCTAATTAAACAGCTGATTCTGGCCAAGAAAAGTAGGAGGCAATTCTGAAATTTCAATTAAAAATTGAATGTGATAAAGAGGAAGTCTAATCTCTGATAGGATGGTGACAACTCCCGATACATTTTAGATTTATTAGACTTTATCAGTGAAGAATAGTCTAACTGGTACTACTAGCCCTGATATGATGCATTTAAGTGTTCTGTCTAGAGATACAATCCACTTCATATCATCCTTTTACATTACGAAAACTTTCCAAGTAAAGTTGAAACACGACCAACTCTGATGTGTCTCTTCCAAGATATGTCCCTTCACAAACCCCAGGCCTAAAATCTCCAAAAGTTCCAAGTGATTCCCTCATGACTACGCTGCAGTTGAATAAACTTGGAACATAACCAACAACTAAAAGATAACCTTCAGAAAAGCAAAGAATACCTTCATATATCTGGAAACTTTTGTATTTCTCAAATTACAATCAATTCTTGAACTAAAGACAACACCATATGTAACATTAAGCCACTATGTTTGTAGCCTAGTCTGCCTGCAATTCTATGCAGCACTGAGAGAACAAAACCTTCCTTAAATTCTCATTCTTCACTCCACTTGTTCCACCACAAATAAAAAAAAATACTCAAACATGATTAATGATTCTGATAATGCTCTTCTCATTACCCTAAAGTGTACTCTAAAGCTAGCTTATCCTTGCCAAATTTTTCATTCTTTCTATTTTAATGGGCCAGCCTCATTCAGACTAGTGAAAATGAAAGAATCCTAAGCTTTAGAAACATATGATCATGTTATTTTCCCAAAACAGCCCCTGTCTCAAATCTTGCAAACTATTGATCTAATGTTTTCACTTACAGCACATCAAAAAGGTGTTAGAAACAGTCTAAACAACAACTTGTCATGATTTCCAGTTCTCTTTCTCTTCAGTCACAATAAGCAGTTTCCACTGAGCCACATCTACAAACTTGTTTCCTTACATCACACACCAGTAGTATCTTATCCTTTAGAACCTTATCCAAAGTAATGTTGTTACTCTTGACATAAGCAAAGCCTTTGAACATATCTGGCTAAAGAACCTCCTAAGTAAGGAGCTCTCTGATGGATCTTTCTGTCTCTCATCTCTTGATAGGAATTTCTGTACCAGACTGATCCATTACAATGTGTGTCAAAGGATAACTTCAACCTATATTCTATGAACTTTGGTGTTCCTTAGACTCATTGTTCTGTAAATCCATTTGCTACTTTTCCTTCAAAAATAAAAAAATAAAAACTCTTATACAGATGTACTTTTTAAACTTCAACACACAAAGAAATGCAAACATAAGATGTCACACTAGGCTTTCACTGCTTAAGACCACCACAACATATTCTAAAAGGGACACAACAGTGTAATGTTTTTCAATAGCAATTAAAGCAAATGCTACATGTCTTGCACTAGCTTTCATTCTGAATGAATAATACAGTTAAAACCTTTGCAATAAATTTCATAACTTTGAAGATTTTCAAAGGCAACCTAATATCTACAATATTGATAAATATGTATCAATCACAGTTATTAAGTTTCTTCTTCAGTGCCTGAAAATACTTCAGCTCTGATTTGTTGCTGACTTCTACAGAAACATAGGCGTAGGAGTGGCTGTGTGGTAAGTAGCTTGCTAACCAACCACACGGTTGCGGGTTCAGTCCCACTGCGTGGCATCTTGGGCAAGTGTCTTCTGCTATAGCCCCGGGCCGACCAATGCCTTGTGAGTGGATTTGGTAGACGGAAACTGAAAGAAGCCTGTCGTATATATGTATATATATGTATATGTGTGTGTGTGTTTGTGTGTCTGTGTTTGTCCCCCTAGCATTGCTTGACAACCGATGCTGGTGTGTTTACGTCCCTGTCACTTAGCGGTTCGGCAAAAAGAGACCGATAGAATAAGTACTAAAAGGTGGTGCTCCAGCATGGCCGCAGTCAAATGACTGAAACAAGTAAAAAGAGTAAAAAGAGAGAGTAAACAAATGTTTACATACTTTGCTCAGTACAGCTGTTATAACACAAACAACCTAGTTTGCTCTTTTGTTATTGACAACCAACCACTTACCAATATGCTATAGTCACAAATCTAAGTTTGTTATGTTTATTTACATCAAAGAGGTAAAAATTTAGCCATACAGCAAAATATTGATAAAATAGAACTCAGACTGAAATAAGTACAAGGTTTGATATAATTGACTAGGCAGCACTCAATATGACCGCACCTTTCTCTGCTATTATTACAATAGATTCATCTTACTTGAACTTGCAAACTGCATGTTAACTAAAATGCCTGCCTTTCCTTTATTCATCATCACTACTGTGCCTCACACTCCAAATCATGAACTAAATGCTTTTACTACACCTAATTCCCCAAAACTGAAGCTCTCTAAAATTCTCTTCATGCCTACACTTTTCTAGAGTCATTAATCTACAGACGTTTTAGCTCAACATGAACTGCATCAATCTCACAGGCGTGGATGGAGGTTAAGAAAACTCATAGATACTCTTCTACTCTGACTAAGCATAAGAAATGAAAAAATATTAAATAAAAACAGTAACCTGCTCTTGCATATCAATGTAAGTATGAAATATACATTTTTTGTTTTTGCATTTGCAAGAAATTTACAAATATAATGATACTTCTATTATTTACTGACACTTACAGTAAGTAAAAAGTATTTAAAAAACTACTTATTGTACCATAGTGTAGGTAAGGTTTAGCTTTCAAGTGTTATAGTGAGAGAAATTTTAGTTAAATAATTAAATATAATTATTTTCCATTATATTGTCAAATTTTCTACTTAATATTTAAAATTAGCAAAAAGGTACAATATTAAAGAAAATATGGGGTCATCCCATAAATAATGCATTTTTTTTAACTTCTTTTATTTTTCAAAATTAAGATAAACAAAGTTCTTTTTTTTAGTGTAAAATATACTCGCCATTTTCTACAATGCTCTTCCATCTATCTGGTAGACTTGCAAGGCCCCTCTTCCAAAGTTTACTGTCTGTGATGAAAAATATTCCTCCACTACTGTTCTGACTTTGTCTACAAAATTCATATTTTTTCCACCCAAATGATTTTGAAGACTGCAGAATAAATGTCTGGCAAATATGGTGAGTGGGGCATCATTTCCCATTCAAACTCCTCCGGCCTTTGAAATGTCATCCTTACTCTATGTAGCTGAATATTATCCTGATGGAAGTACACCTTTCTAGCATTGACTTAAGCTACTCAAACTTTTTTATTGTATAGCTAGGGTTTAAAAGTTCAAAGCAGACTAAACCTTTAATATCACACCAAACACATAACAACACCTTACATGGGTGAAGACCATCTTTAGCCTGGGGTGCCAGTGTTTCTCCCTTCCCTACTCACTGTCTTTGGCACTTGACATTTTTATAGAGAACCCATTTCTCATCACTAGTCACTCCTTGGTCCAAAAAAAGTTTCATTCGTGAGGCATGACAGCAAAGAAGAGCACACATTCACTCTCTGTACACGATTAGACTCAAAAAGTTTGTGAGGAACCCACTGACCCAATTTACTGACTTTTTCAACAGCACGCAGGTGTCAATGAATGGTTCAATGAACAAATCCAAGCTTCTCTGCTAGTACCTCAACAGTTATGATGTGATTTTATTCCACCAGGGTTTGCTGCATGTCCTCATTGAGCACTACAGATCTTCTAGCATGAGGCTCGTTTTCTAGGCTCTAGTTTCTGACTCGGAATTTCTGGAACCACTGTTGACACTGGCTTACACTTATTGTCCGATCCCCATATACTGCATTGATATTTCTTGCACTCTCAGTTGTGTTGTTGCTTTATTGAACTCATAAAGCAAAATATGTCAAATATGCTTCTTTGTCACTTCCATTATAGCTTTGTAAAAATAACTGTTAAAATCGAAATGCACTCTTCAAAACTTGCACTATAAATAAGTACAAGGTAAAATTACTGCCTGCTTTTATAGCAAGATGATGCAGGTTGTTTATCCCACCCCCTCCGATTTTTAGTTCATGCAATTGAAAAAAACTGCATTATTTATGGGATGACCCAATACTTTCAGCATTTAATTGCATTATTTACATTTTTGAGTTCCAATGAAAGTGACTATATTTTTCATTTTTTATGATCGATAAAATAAGTAACAGACAAGTACTGGGGTTGTTTTAATAGATTGCATCCTCCCTCAAAATATGTGACTGTGCACCTGTTAAAAATCAAGATTTTCAAAGCTTTTTGTTTTCCCTTCTGACACATTACCAATATTATTATTATTCTATTACCACTCCTCATTCGGCTATTGGTTTCAGTCATTGAACTGTAATCAAACAAGAGTATAGCTAAGTACATCAACCTTAATACTCATCTTACTGACTGGTATTTATTTTATCATCCTCAGAAGAATGATAAATAAAATATATCAGAGCAAGATTTGAACTCAAAACATAATCAAGTACCTACTGCAATATTTTTTACCAACTCTCTACATGCACATATAACTTATAGATTGTTCTAACTTGTAAATTATGGGTATTGTAAAAGCTAAGGCTGTAGTAAAAAAAAAACTGATTTGTGAAAAGAAACTTACTTATTTTGATAAATTAATGATCATATAACACATTTAATTTCTTCGTTAATATTTTCTCTATTTTTTTTTATTACACAGGAAGCAAAATATTTCAGTTGAGTGCCGATTTTCTAAATATGCCACCTGATGTACAGAGCTTGCTGCATTCCAACCACAGCTAATCATGCTGAACTTAGTTATTAGAGACAAACAGGTTCATGCTATTTATGTGCTATTAAGTTGAATAAACTGGATAATATATGTTGAACTTAGTGTTCTGAATTGAAATATCATCTAACCTAAATTCTACCAGTTACAGATAATAGATTCTTATTAGGGATCAGAGAACATTATAGATGATCACCTAAACTCAAGTAATTGCTTATATTTATTATGCCAGTGAATATAAACTACAAAGAAAATCAATTAAGGCAATGAAGGTTTGCTAAATTTACATAAATATTTTCTCTTAAACATACACAATGTTTGTAAATCAATGTTTGGTTACTGTAATTTCCAAAATCTCACATAAACCACATAACATGTTAAGATGATATTGTCATAGATTAACATAGCAAAGTAACACTGCAAACAATCAATTATAGAATGAAATGCACAACATGATGCAGGTCAAATAAGACCATGGCATATCCATTGTTCAAACTGTAAATTACCTTCATGTATTGTGATAACTATGGATATTTTGCACATTTGCTCGATCATGTCAAACATGGTTACAGACAGTAAAAACAACAATAGCATAAATATACAAAGAGATCAACAATGACTGTCACATAGTCCATAGTGAGGCACAAAAGATAAGCAATAGACAACAGTGACTAATAACCAAGAAAAGAATTGGTTCTAATTCTAATTTGATGGTTAAGGTAAATCTATAATAATAATAATAATAATAATCCTTTCTACTAAAGACACAAAGCCTGAAATTTTGGGGAGAAGTGACTAGTTGCTTACATCAACCCCAGTGTTTCACCGGTACTTAACTTATTGACCCTGGAAGGATAAAAGAATATAAAGACAGACAAAATGCCGCTAAGTATTTTGCCTGGTATGCTAACATCTCTGCTAGCTTGCCACCTTAATAATAACAAGAAGAAGAATTCTTTCTACTGGAAGCACATGACCTCAAAATTGAGGGAAGGGAGTAAGTCAGTTACATCGACACCAGTGTGTAACTGGTACTTATTTAATCAACTCGAAAGGATGAAAGGTAAAGTCAACCTTGGCAGAATTTCAACTCAGAATGTAGCGGCAGATGAAATACCGCTAAGCATTTCACTTGGTGTGCTAAAGATTCTGCCAGCTGGCTGCCTTATTATTATTATTATTATTATTATTATTAATAATAATGATAATAATAATAATAATAATAATAATAATAATAATAATAACAATAATAATAACAACAATAATAATAATACACCTTAGTCTACTGGCTGTGGACAGCTGACACTTTCCATCATACCCAGCAAAATAAACTGAAAGTTTTCATCAAATAATAATAAATGCCCTGATGCAGTACCAGACAGTGGCTCTCATGGCTTTTGATCTCAACTGAGTGGCAGAGTTATCATGTACATGTTTTGTACTGGTATAAAAGATGGACTACAACAAATATTCTGCTCAATACCATAGATTTGCTTATCAGTTATTTGACCTTAACCAGTTGAGTACATCCCTTTGTGGATGACAATATGTGAATCTCTGATCATGAGCAGAAGTAGTGGGGGAGCATCATAGCCATGTGTTGAGAGGAATTCTTTGAGGTTTGAATAATTTATGCCTGGAAACATAGGTGTTTTGTTCATCATCCATAAACAACCCTCATTCAGGGACCTTTTGAGTGCGATGGGCTACTTAACCAAAAGAAAATTCTAACTGGTCCTTACCTGTAAGATCATGTGCTTTTCCTCTTGATATGAGATCACCATGTCATGCACATATGGCTGTGATGCATGTGCTTGGTGTACCCTTATGATAGGTATACTGAGTTTCGTATATTTGTACCGCAGTGTCACTTTGATGGCATGCACTGCTGCTCTCTCATTCAATAACAATAATAATCCTTTCTACAATAGGCACAAGGCAGAAAGTCGATTACATTGACCCTAGTACTCAACTGGTACTTAATTGTTCGACCTCAAAAGGATGAAAGGCAATGTTGACCTTGGTGGAATTTGAACTCAGAACATAGCAACAGATGAAATACTGCAGAGCATTTGGCCTGGCATGCTAATGATTCTGCCAACTCATTGCTTGAACAACAACAATAACAACAACAACAACGACAACGACAACAACAACAACAACAATCCTTTCCACTAGAGACACAAAGACAGAAATTTTAAAAGAGGAGGCTAGTTGATCACATCAACCCCTATGATCAATTTTTACTTAATTTATCAACCCTAAAAGGATGAAAGGCAAAGTTGACCGCAGTGGCATTTGAACTCAGAATGTAAAGACAGACAAAATGTTGCTTAGCATTTCATTCTGTGAAAATATTCTTTTCTGAGGATTTTTATAATTTATGATTTTGTAGCTTTCTAATACTCCCAGATATTTATATATTTCTTCTGCATTTAATGAATTTATCCTCTCATCATTAAGTAAATTCTATTCCAGTATTTTTTATGGGTTTCCCCTCAATCAATCTCTATCATTGCACTTTTATTTATTGCAAATAAGTAAATACACTTGTCAATGTATCAAAGAATCAAGGTATTGTTTCTATGGTAGAATGTCCTTCCTAATGGCAACTATTTTACAGAATGTAGTGGTTACATCTTATCATGGCATGAGTTCTGGAGAGGATGCCTTACTCTCTACATGACACAAGAGCCCTCACAACTTTGTTGCTTCAATTTGTTTAAAATATCCATGGCCCAGAAGGGAGAGATAGAAAGAGAGAGGGAGAGAGGAGAAAGACAGAGAGAACCAGACCATAAAAGAAATGATGAGAGTATGAATATGATGGAGGAAATATGACACTAAGAAGAGGGAGGTGAGGAGGAAGTAATGGAGAGAGTGATAGGCAGCTGAAATCTGGCTGTTGGTAAGATTGAATAGAAAAAGTTATGACTGCTAAGTTGGAGAAAGAGGGAGTATTAAGGAAGTGTAATGGAAATGACAGGGAAAAAGAGAGTGATATATTACAACACTAATAACAAAGGGTAATGCAAGAGACAGTGAAGGATTGGTAGACAGCAATAAAGATAGATGATGGTAAAAGAGAGCAAGTGACGGATAGCAATAGAGTTGGTCATTAGTAAGATTGAGAGGTGGGTGTCAATAAAGATTAACAAGTGGAAGAAAGATGGTAGGTATGGAACACTGAATGGAAGAGAGTGTGAATGATAGAGGAGAAGGACATTAAATGGAAACTCAACAGGAACATTGTAGGTGATAGACCCAAATAAAGATATATATTCCAACCACCACCATCTCTCACCTTTATAATGTCCATTTTGCCTCATTAACACAGGTGGGCTTATCTTCATGGTTCTTTATAATTTCCTTTGTAAAGATCAGTTTATCTTGATAAACTGATCATTACTTCCTCTTCTTGATCTCCCTTTTCTACGAGTTCCATGAACTGCAAGTTGCTCCGTATAAAACTGACATCCTTCATACATACCATAATGCCTGTACCAGTGCAGTCTGCTCACTTGCACACTAATCTGATTCCTCTTATATTCAGCTTTCTTCTCAATTCATTTGTGCTTTATCATTCATGCATACTAACATCAACATGCAGCATATGTTAATGTGATGAATGTCTTTTCCATACTACCTCTCTCCACACTTGTCATTCTTTGATACCCACCACCCTGTCCTACAATTACCCATTTATATTGCTATCCATCACTTGCTCGCCTTTTTTTTTTTGATATCTGATAATCCTTTATTTTATCTTTCATTATTCCCTCTTATCATTCTCTACTGATATACATCACTCTCTCTCTCTCTCCTCCTCACTTCCATTATTTACCCAATCACTTAATTTCTTTCTAGCCTTTATAGACTTTCTGCATTGAAGGCTCATATCTCACTATCATGTAGTAACACATTTTGTACACAAACATCATACAATCTACCCTTTACTTTGGAGAGTATTACAGATCAATCAGTACCAGACTTAAAAGTAAATAATAGGAGTTGATCACTTGTTAAACCCTTGGCGGCATGCCCCGGAGTGGCAACAGTCTAATGATTGAAACCAGTAAGAGAATCCAGTAAAAATATAAAATAATATATACTAGAATAAAGTTCCATAGTTGAAACCTAGCATAAAATATTTCAAAAGATATTTTTGATAATTAATTAAAGACACTTCACTCAAATCAAATTTTCAAGTAAGGTAAATTTAGCTTCATTAGTTTTACAGTGAATGTATCAGAGAGATAATGCTGAATGAACACATATTACCTGTTGCTTTTTGAGTGTTCATTACCTGACTTAAAAGTATTTATAATAAATTTTCCAATGAAATCTTTGGTGAATGATGCTTGAAATATTAATTTCAGAATAATTGCATTTGATGCAATATACATAATTTTGGCTAAGTTATTTGACCTTAACCAGTTGAGTATGTCCATTTGTGGCTGACAATATGTGAATCTCTGATCATGAGCAGAAGTAGTGGGGTAGCATCATAGCTATGTGTTGAGAGGAATTCTTTGGGGTTTGAATAATTTACGCCTTGAAACAAATGCTTCATTCATCATCCTTAAACAACCCTCATTCAGGAACCTTTTGAGTGGGATGGGCTACTTAACCTAAAGAAAATTCTAACTGGGCCTTACCTACAAGATCATGTACTTTTCATCTTGATATGAGATCACCATGTCATGCACATATGGCTGTGATGTATGGTGCATGGTGTACCCTTATCCAACAAGTAGTCATGATAGGTATAATGGGTTTCATATATTTGTACTACAGTGTCACTTTGATGGCATGTACTGCTCTCTCATTCAACAATAATAATATTTCATTTACAAACTCATATAATGCTATAAACTGTAAGAATATATGAAACAGAGATGTAAAGAACAAAATATACTTTAAATATTGTATCACAGGTGTAGATATAGCTGTCTAACTAAAAAGTTTACTTAGCAACTTACACGGTACCTTAGGGAATTGTCTTCTATTTTAGCATCAGTTTGACAACATCTTGTGTGTAAAATTTGTTGAATTGAAAGCCTGTCATGTGTGTTTTGTGGTAGACAGAAACTGAGAGAAGCCCATCATATATATATATATATATATATATATATGTATATACGAACTAATTTATTTTGTGTATGTAAAACTAGTCTTGTGAAAACACTTTGTGTTAAAATCCAAGTTAAAGATAGTATTTAATAAAGAGCTGGATGATTCTCTTTAAAATATCAGTACACATTTCCTTGACCAGGTTTATATACTTTTAACAATATTTCAACTTTTGTAGATTTTGAACAGTGAAGGTATACAAAACATAATGAACTTTATCTTATATATGGAAGCTCTAATAGTATAAAATTGAAATCCATTAATGTAGATAATTCATTTCTTATAAATAGTTAATTTTTATGTTAAGGTCCGTGAGTGCTTGTCTCTATGTAGCATTGTGCATGCATGTGTGTGTGTGTAATTGTTGCTACTTAGTTCCAAGTCAGCCCTCACTGAGCAGACCTGTGATCAAAAGCTTTCTAGATGTGACCATCTCTGTGACCTGAGCTAAATCATCCAATGTCCTTTTTTAAGATAGTGAAGAGTGATCTAGAAGAGATTTGGTTGCTGTAGGTTAAGCAACCATATAACAGTTCTCTCACTAGTTTGTGTATGCATGTTGTGTTTGTTTTTTAATGTTGTATGTATATATCAATTGCATGTGTTATCTATAATAATGGTGGTTGTCTCCTTTGATTATATTCATAACTTTTATTTTTTAAATAGCATATTTTTCTATATATTATCTTTTATAGATTATATAGAGAATATTGTAGAGTAAGTAGTAAGATTAAGATAGGCAATAGTAATTTTGAGTCCTGGAGAGAAATGCATGAGATATTACTGAGAAACTTTTTCCTAACTATAAATTTGTGGTTTTGTATTTAAGAAAGAATCAATAAGCAAAGTCTGGAATTAAGAGATCTTAAAATAAATCTTGCAAAGGCAAAAGTTTTAGTTAATAGGAAAGTAGACAGGACTATACTACCATCTGGTGAGTTGTCATACTTGATATGTAGAAAAAGAGTTGGTAGGAATTCTATACAGAGTGTCCAATATAAACTATGGGTGCACAAAAAGTGCAGTAGAATCACAGGTAGATTGACAGAGGAGAAAGGCCTTTCTCCTATGCAGATGCATAGCTAACAGTAAAAGCTCCTATAAAATATATAGAAGGCTTCCTAGATGTACCTGAAAGCTTCTATTACTGAGATTATCTGATTAAAAGTGAAGGTGGGTGTTCTAAAAACATAAGAGCCAGATTAAAAACAGAGCTGAAAAAGTTCAGAGAACTATTATACCTGTGGGCAAAAAAAAAAATCCTTTTCAGAATGTATGATACTTATGTGTACAAAGTGCAATGTGGAATATAGCAAAAACATGAGCACCAAATGCAGAGGATGTATAAATGGTAGGAAGAAACTAGGTGAACATACTCCACTGGTTGTGTCATGTTAGAGTATGTAATTGATAGAACACAAAAACTGTGTAGAAGAAGAATCAGACATAGTGTGTAACAGAGAAGTTTGAGCTAGCACAAACATGTGATGTGTATGGAAGATGAATGTTGGGCAAAGAAAAGCAAATAATCTAAGAAGAACCTGTGCCAAAAGAATACCAAGGAAGACATGGGAAGAATTAATGACTACTGATTTCAGAAACAACTAATAAAAGACTATAATAAATAGTGTAAGACACTGTACTGGAGAAAAGCTATCCAACCCATGAAAACATAGAAAACCTGATTGAAAGTGAGGATGATTATCATGACTGAAAACGATGAAACACTATAAATAAGAAATGCAAAAGTTTAAAATTTCAAAAGAAAAATCTTGAATTAAATACACTGCAAATAAACTCAAATGATGTTAATAGTTAAGATTTCTATATTCCAATATGATGATGATTAGTTTAAAAAATAAAATGTCTTATATGTATGTACATATATGATAAAATGACTAAAATATATCAAATCTAAGATATTACTGATTGTTCTATATAAACAACTAAATTGACATAATAATTGATATAATTTTATTCATCTTTCAATTTTAAACTTTCTATCTTATCTAACAGTCAACCATTAAAAACCAGTGTTAAGATGAAATGCAACAAATTTAATTACAGTTAGACACGACAAAATTTCATTACTTAGTCATCAAAACCATCTATAAAAAATACAAAACAATCTAATTAAAAAAGGTTTTCAAATAAATATTTCGCTTATAATGTATCAGGAAAGAAATATAAAAAAAGAAAAAAATTTAAGTTACTTTTATGACAACTAACAACAATGAAGCTGGTGCACTTTGCTTTTCTTTCTTCTTTTTTTCTGTTTTGAAGAAGGATAATATTCTAAAGCCTTTGCTAGATCACATAGACTGGGGAAGTTAATATGGATAATGTTCAACTTTAACCTCTGCAGTTCAATGTTTATTGAGAAAAATATGGTCTAGGAAGGAAGTTCAACAGTTCGCTCTTCAGGAGAGTAAAGATATGACAAAGTGCTAAGGCTAATGAGAGAAGATAGAGCATGTGCACCAAGAGTATTAGGCAGAGTATTCATCATCACCATTTAACATTCACTTTCCATGCTAGCATGGGTTGGATGTTTGACAGGAGCTGGCCAGACTCCAATTATCTGTTTTGGCATGATTTCTACAACTAGATGTTCTTCCTAATGCCAACCACTTTACAGAGTGTGTTGGTGCTTTTTACATGCCACCAGCATGGGTGCATTTACATAGCACCAGCACAAATGCATTTCATGTGGCATCAGCACCTATGATAGACAAGTCTGTATGTACAGATGACAATAATTTTACTTAGCTTGACACATCTAACATATCTTCTCAAGTACAGTAAATCACCTCAACTCCAAGTCCCTTGTCATTTCTTCATCCAAAGATCTTTTCTCACCACTTCATCCCACATCTTCCTGAGTCTACCCCTTCCACAATTAGAGTCTGGCACTTCTTTATGCAACTGTCTTTATCCATATGTTGTTTGGATGCCTCAGTGAACCATAGATTCATGTTGGACCTACTTGTACTTTGTAAAGAGTCAGCAACTATTCACAACAGATGTACTTTTAGAGCTTAAAGAGGAATCTTAGAGTATGGGTCGCTCTTATCATTGTTCAGATGCGGATTGATTGACAGAATCATTAGTGCATCAGACAAAAAAAATTATGGAATTTATTCTAGCTCTTTACATTCTGAATTCAAATGCCAGCAAGGTTAACATCACCATCCATCCTTCAGTGATTGATAAAAAGTATCAGTCAAGTACTGAAGTTAAATTAATCGACTAAACCCTCTGCTAAATTTATGCTTGTGCCTCTGTAAGAAATTATTATAGATGTTGATAACAAGTAAGGATATAAGATTTAGTATTTCTAGTGAATCTGAATCTTAGTTGTGTGTTGTTCATGTACAGAGAATGAATTGTTTAGTAAGTAATTTTGTATGTATAGTAATTGTGCTTTGGTGATGTTCAATAAAACTGGCTAGTCATAAAATGTTGGGGGATTTTACAAAAGCCACTGCTCCTAAAATATTCATTTTGAATTATCTAGATTATGTGTAGAGCATCAATGTACAAAAGATTATTGAAAAGTGAAGGGTGCTATCAAAAGATTATTGAAAAGTGAAGGGTACCTGTGAGTGTATATTTTGTAAGGAACACACTGTTAATGCTTAATGTATGATAGTGGTGCAAGAGACATATCAAGGTACATAAGAATTGACAAAATTTGGGCCTGAGGGAGTCATATCAACCACTTTGTAATGAGGCTGCATGACATGAAATTTCAATTGAAGAGTCAGAAAAAGGTGAAAAAACTATAAGTAGGCTACTTTGCTAGAAAGTTCTTATGTCAGACATAGCTGTTGCTGCAGTCACTGATGATGATGATGAATAGTGGTGGTGGTGAGGATCTTTATTATACATTATTTACATCTGACGGATATTTGTCCTCATCTTGTTTGTTGTTAACACAACGTTTCGGCTGATATACCCTCCAGCCTTCATCAGATGTCTTGGGGAAATTTCAAACTTGGGTTCTCATTCCTAAGGTATTTTTCGATATTATTATTATTCAGGTCGCTGCCTGGAATCAAACTCAGAATCTTGGGGTTAGTAACTTGTGCTCTTAACCACTATGCCATATGCCTGTGACCAATTATGGAGTAAATTTTAGGGCTTATAAATCTAATATTTTCCTATCCTTCCTTAATACTGGTTCCCATATGCTACACATATCTTCACTCGGTCTGCTTAGGAGGTTGTTGTGTCCAAGTATGTGTGCTGCTTCTTTTAGTTTTCGTATTTTCCAGTGGTGTTCTTTATTATTTTGACTTCATCCCACAGGGGGAGGTGGTCTCCATTTTTCCATACATGATCAGCTATACCCAATTTATCAATATCTCCTCGTGTCACAGCTTTGCGATGTTTGTCTACCCTTATTTTGAGGGGGCAGCATATTTCACCTTTGTATAACCTACCACAGCTGCATGGAATGGAGTACACGCAGTCTTTGGTCATATTCTCTTCTATTGGTGGTTTTACTCAAAGGAGATATTTGCAAAGTGTTGTACTACTCTTGAATACTGTCCTGATGTCATATGGGCTGCATATCTTTTGTATCTTTTCGGAGAGGCCTTTCACATAGGGTAGACAGACTGTGGACAGTTTATTGGTTTCATTCTGTCTTTTCTCCATAATTGGAGTAAATAGTATGTTTTTGGGGTAGTTGTTACTTAGCTTGATCATTTCTTCAAATATAAATAATGTACATAATTCCTCATCTCTTAAATATAGAATATGGATCTATATCATATGAGAAGAAATTTAGTACAGGCCAGATAAAACTGCACCTCTACAGCTGATATATAATTTAAGAGTAGAATGCATGAAGAAATTCTATATTATAGATACATATGTATGATGGTGAGTAGTATGTAATTACCTATCTCTAATCAGCAGATGTTTGATACAAATATAACTAGATTTGTAAAGATAGCACTTTTAATTTCCCACAAGTATCAAGCTAACTGACTATCATCTAATAATTATTGACCAAAGAAAAAAAATTATATTACTGTTTCTAATTACATTATGGCAAAATCATAAAATGAAAGTAATATTACGCAGTAAGTAAAAAGGATACTTTGTTATATATTTATTGCCTTTCAGGATCATAAAAGGGGTGTTTTGTTTGTAAAACAATCAATAACAAGCATAGCTTTACATATAATCACTCAATGAATCACATGTAACAAACACGGAAGAACATTTTTAAATGGATTCTACTATGTTTTTGTTTGATAAGCACTAGCATAGAATATCACTCTATGCTAGTATTTATGAGATACAGAGAGGAAGAAGTGATTTGTGCTAGTAAACAACTTGATTAAAATGAATTAACTAACACAACAATTTATAGAATAATGAAGAAAACATAATGAAAATAAAATAAGGAAACCAATTAACATAAAAATGAACAGTGACGAAAAGGAGGAAAAAAATTGCATCATAAACAAATATAGAGAGAAAAGAAATCAGAAAAATACAGTAAGCAGTTGACTGTTATTGGCCGTGTTGAATTATGCAATAGAGTGGTCTGAAATTCTTATAAAAATTCTTATAAAAATTCTGCATGAGTAGCCATGGAGTGGTTACATTACAGTCATTATCACTATTTAGTGCCAAATACTGTAGAATGAAAATCACTTTAAAATTAATTTCCAAGATTTAAAATAAAATTATTCCACACAAGAATTGGAAACAATAAAAGAAGAAAAAAAAAGTAGAATTATTTCGCTCAACTGAGAAGCAACAGGATGATAGCCATCTAGGGGACAGGTAACTAGGCAACAGTACCAACTAACAGTCTAAGTGAATGGGCTGCGGCTTATTAATGTTACTGTTTAGCTCCTAGTCAGCCCATAGTGGAGTGTTTACCTCTTTTTACCAATGGACCCCTATGGTTCCTATTTTTCTCAGACAGATCCTCATAACTATTCAATGTTTAAAAGTTCCTATTATATTTTAATAATTGAATATTATTAGGAATTGTATTTAAAAAATGGTCAAAAATATTTATTGGACATAAATATTAACAACAAAATCTTATGTGGACCCCTAAGAGCCATATGGACTCCGGTCGAGAACCACTGACTTAGTATGTATCTAAAGTGTTTTCCTAACAAAGTATATCATAGATCGAAAAGAATGGAATGGTTATGACTGAAATACTTGGGGTTAATAGATATACTTCTCAGTGGCCCAGTCACACCAAGCTAGCTTGTTATATTGGTTGCTATTGAACATCTGTGTTTTATTTAGTCAATGTCATGGCTGAGTGATATCAAGTTAAAGTTAATTTCTCACTGAGCTGACAATGCAATGCAGTTTCAATGTTTATTCCCAGTTATTTACATCATTTATGACCATGTATAGTTATTATTTCCCAATATGTAGCTTAATGGCCATGTCAAATCATACAACAAAGAAGAAAGAGATTCTTAAAAAATTTCAGTAGGCATGACTATAAAATGCTATTCTAGTCATTATCCTTATTTGATGCCAAATATATTTTGATGGAAATCATTTTAAAATTACTTTCAAAGTTTAAATACAAAAATATTCCAATCAAATGAAATTAGAAAATCATAAACGGGAAAAATTGAAATTTGCATATCCTTTTGAAAGGTTTTGTCATTGTCAGGAACAGAAATTAATTATATATGACATTATATCATTATCATTTCTGTAATTGATTTATTTTTCCATAATGATGTGAGCTAGATGGGTTTTTCCAGCACAGCATATTGTAAAATGTTGCAGTTGCTCAACATCATCTCCTTCATGAGATTCAGCATCCTTTCAACACTTTGGCCTCAGTCTACCTCAGTCTTTCTTGTCCATATGTTTCTTTTACTTGGAACACTTATTATCTAACGGTCATCCTCAAGCATCATGTTCAAGTCAGCACAGTCTTTTACTTTGCACACAAAATCTGATCCTTCATATACCCAGTTTTTCTTTTTACTTGTTTATTTTTCTATTATTCATGCACACTCTTTACATTGAGCAGAGAATGCTGGCCTTCTTTCTGTCTAGTCTCTGCACATACTCTGATTTCAGTGCCCTTATTTTGCAACCATGCAGCATAACACATTACACACAAATGTCATACAATTTATTATACATTTGGCACTGTTACCAACAGAGGGAACAGCTATCTGACTAACAAGAGTGTGCTCCATTTCATTGGATATTTTCCACATATCAGTGATACCCTACCTTCGTATTTTTAATTATGCTTTGAAAAGTATGCAGTATGTGATAACATCTTTTTTCTTTTATAGACATACTAAACATTGTAAAAAGTTTTCAGTTAAATATTATGCCCAGGCTGCTGATTATAGCAACCAGTCACAGTATTTTGACTTGAACAGAATAAGAGAAACCTTGTCTTTCATTGTTAGTTTGTAGCACCTCCCTTTCCAGTGTTTGATGCTGAAGAGCAAATAACTATCCCAAAATGCATGCATCCATCGATTTGGGTAGAAGTGCTTTGAGTTGATTTGATATATTTACCCCTATTTGTCTACAGCAGGAATTTTTCTCCATGAAAAAATACTGCAAATAACTTTGTTATAGGTTTGAATATGTCTCATGTATATTTGAACTAGTAACAAATTTATATCAGTGAAATATATCCAAATTAATGAGAGCATGTTAAAAGGAATTGACCTACCACAATTTTGAGTCAGATTTACCAGACTAGATGTGAGTGAGGGAACATGAAATTGGCATAGTTGAATCACAGGCTCACATTAACCTAACCAAATCACAGGCTCACATTAACCTAAAGCAATTTCCATTCATCAAAATGAAAATGGATCATGATTGTGAATAGTAATAACTATTTTCATATGTTAAACTAGCAGTCTTATCTTCTAGTTTGATAGGCCTACCAAATGATGAGTGAACTGAGGAAGATATTCTCTTTTTTTAACTACTTCTTTTATCTGTAATTTGATAGTGATATATATATATATATATATATATATATATATATATATATATATATATACACACACACACACACACACACACACACACACACATGCAATTCAATTGAAACAATGAACCTATAAACCTGTTTCAATTCTACTCAGGATAGATGAAGCTCACTAATATTGAACCCAGAGATAGTGAATGAGCCACTGTGCTCCAGAATTTGTTTACACTCCTTCAAACACATTTCAGTAAATCCTAGTGTTTCTATAATCATGTCTATCATTGATTTTTTCAATACAATTGAGGCAAAAAAAAAAAGGAAGAACAACAAAAATACAATAGTTTAAAGTGTTGTTTAGTTTAGTCTACATGGTTGTAAGGAAAGTGTTGATAGCTCGGTTAATACGGTATCAGACAATCTAATAAAAATTAAGGCTATCCATACTTGTACTGTAAAATTTGTCTAAAAATATATAAGTAAATCATTCATTAGTTGACATGTAAGTAAACATTTTGTTATAGATTTCACTGAGAACAATGTATACTGAAGTAGAAACCACATACCAAAATGATAAAATGCTGATTAGTAGAGAGGATTTCTAGAAAGTTCTTCATATTTAGAACAAATTATTTCCTTCTATTCTAGATTCAGCAATATCATCAGTGCTATGATTTGATGAGTGTATGATTAATGTAGGAGTTTGAAACAGAGCAGCAAAGAATAGTAATCTTATTGTTTTTACTTTTCAACATTTTACATTTGTTTCTCCAAATACAATAAAAAAAAAAAATATACATAAATTTCTGAAAATTCAATTTGTATAATTTGCTGGTGAAATTGCTTTATAGTTAGGAATTCTTTTGAATATCAGATACTAAAATATTAAGCTGGAATGATAATGAAGTAGGATGAAAATAAGAAATAATTTACAATGACTTAGAATGATTTAGTAGTCATTCATTAAAATATTACATTAGAAGAATCAGTGTTATGAGAAAGATAATTCAGCAAGATATACTAAAAACCAATTTGACAAGAAACATTTATATAACAAGTAAATGATAATACATAACTGAAAAAATCAATACCAAAAGTCTATAACTGGTTTAAGTTAAGAATCACTTTGACTCATCAAGTTGTAGTCCTTCCTTTCTATACAACTTTTAACTATCTAGCCACATAGCTTTCAATACATACATAAGAGCAGGGGAATTCACTGATTTCAAGTTTCATATTTGTAACATCTTCACAGAAAGTTGCTCAGTTAACAAATGCAAGTAAAACTATTGTGAATAAAGCTGGGAACTACTGTATTTATACACAGCAGTCAACTATAAGGCTATCAAGTTGTAATGACACATTACCAACTTGTTGTATTTTTGCCATTCAGAGAGATGGAGAATGTTTTCCTTGTATAAAGTTGTTGATATCATAATAGGAATCTTACATTTATATCCTCTCATTGATTTTATTGCAGTTATCAATAGCTTGGTTTACACAATTCCATGCCTGTATTTGAGACTAAACAGTAACAAAAAACGAAAAAAGAAAATAAGTTGAACATATATAGAAGAGAAGCTGTAACAAAGGTATAGAATGTGTAAATAATAGGTTATTTTATACTGAAGTCAGGAGCAATAATGAAGGAGCATAGATAAAGGTCTTGAATAACACCTGTAATAATAGAACTTTATAGAATAGTGACTTACCATATAAAATGATCTACCTACTTAGATGCTTCTATTATCGACTTAATTTTTTGAAAAAAGAGACTTGATAGGTAAACCTCTTTCACAGAAATTACAGCCCTGAACATTCTTGTCTTTTATTTCATCTGTTACCCCTGCAGAAACAGATTTCCCCACTATTATTATTGCAGCTAACATTGTAGAAAGCTGGTAAGATCACTGCAATTTAAGTTTTTGATTTAGTTTTGAGACACTAGAGATGCTAATTTCACTTCACTTGTACTACTAATGCTCATAGGAAACACATAAACATTGCAATTCTCAATTTTCATTCCTTTGAAAATCTTGTCCTTCATGCCTATCACACCAGTGTATCTTAACTGTTAGATCACGGCAGTAAAATAGTAAGTAATGTTAAGCCAATTTCACTTCATTTGTGCTACTAATCCTCTTGGGAAACACAAAGATCACAGTTCTCAATTTCTATTCCTTTGAAAATTTTGGACTTCATGCCTATCACACCAGTGTATTATGATAGTAACAGTAAGTTTATCTAGAAATAAGTATGCTACTTAAAAATATGTACAGTTCCACTACTCTTAGAAAATGTTATTTATTTGGAACTTACTGAGAATGCGTACTTTGTTGAAGTGAACTATAAAAATGCCAAAGGTTAATTATCAAAAGTTGTTTAGGTAGAGTTTGATAAAAGAAATTTTGGTATGAAGTAGATTCAAAGAGTATACACATAAATTAAAAATAAACTTATGACATCAATTAAGATGAATGCTAGATAATTGGAGGACATTAATCTAAGAGAATAATAGGATCTAGGATCTTTTATTATTAGCAATATAGTTAGATTAGAAGTAAACAAATGGTTGCTATGGGACTTGTAAAGTCTTTTAAGCAGTTTATATCAAACAGCTAATTAATTTTAGCCTGATTTATGTTTGGGAAGTCATCTTAGGCTAAAAACATTACTTTTTTTTACTGTCCTTTTAATGTACACTTTCAATATATTTGTGTGCAATTTGCCAATCTTTAGCTTTGAAAATTTTAAAACTATTTTCCTTATCTGTGTACAAGCAAAATATTTTTCGGTTTGAACTGAGAATTTATTGGTAAACATAATAATGTAATATTCAAGGTTTTCAAGATTTGATCTTCAACTGCAGCTATAAAGATATCTGTTCCTGTCATTAACCTTTCAACTGTCTACAGATTCATGCTTGCAGAATGCACAATCTGGTATATCTACAGATCTATGGCATATAGGGAGTTACTCAAATGAATAGGCCAGCCTGTAGACCTACTATTTTAGGTAAACCCTGCCTCCACCTAGCTGAGATTCAACAGGTGCACTTTAACATGCAGAAGTTAATCATATAAGAGAAACAGTGTTGTAGTTGGGATATGTTTTACACTCTGCTTTCCAGTCAATTTCTGTACACCTGTTCTTGATTAGCTCCATATCAGGTCTGATACAGTGGCTTTCCAAACATGAACAATTCATTTCTTTGTATATCTAAGACTAGGTTGTCCAACATGTTTTCTTTTTTTTTTTTCTTTTCTTATTTAAACCATTGAGTGACTGCATAGAGACACCTATAAAGTCTGTTAGTGCACAGACCAGACGTTGGCAAGATACACTTTGTCAGCCTGTGACAATTACTGTTCTGATGCATACTGTTTATGGTTGAACATTTCAGTATTTTGGTAAATGGCTACATGATTGTTTCATTTTTCATTTGATATAAGTTGTGTTCAAATTAATACCAAAAATAAAAAAATTAAATTATGAATAGAAATCAACACGAGACAATAAACTGCTTCCTGGCAGAATGCCAAACTTGAAACATAGTAGCCATTAGCTGTGTCTATTGACAACAATGAAGACAGCTGAATATTTCTAGTGAATAAAAATGATATTTAAATATAAAAATAATGAAGCTAGCCTTTAGGAGATGAAAATATATATACAAACAAGGATTTAATTACGTGTTTAACTTTTTGACTGAGTTATTGTTAATAAAATTATAATTTTTTTTTACACTAGTTCCACATCATTAGAAATGAACCATTCATATAACTCATATTATCTCTCATTAAAACATTGCATAGATGTAACTATTCAAAAATGCTTCATCTTTAAAGATGAGGTTAAAAGTTTAGACAATTATTATTATAGGGAGTTAATTACTAATTGAATTAACACCAAAAGAAAACCAAAACTCACAGACTAACTGAAGTGACTAACCTTAGTGTAGATCTTGGTATTAAACAAAAATAGCATTCTCAAAAGAGCAACATTAAAACAGACATGAGTAACCATAATCTGTTGGCCACACCACTAAAATAATAATTAACAAACAGTATACATAGTACACCATATAGAAAACTAAGTAAATCATTAAAAAAAAAGTATTTGACAGCAAGTTAGTAAATGGCAGGGAAAGAAACAAACAAAATTGCTCAAATTAACAGAATTAAACCAACAGATTGTGTTATAAATTTTCAGTAAAATATGTAGTGTACACTAGGTAGACAGCTATCATAGGGGAGATAATACCTAGATTAAGTTAAGCTGAGGCAGAGTTGGAAGTTTGAAATTTAAACTAAAGATTAAAGAAGGTGTACAGAATATACACATTTCATATTTCTTTTTGCAACACATTATAAACATCTTGAAATTTCTACTTGTAGCCATGTACAACACTAGAACCATATGCTGCTCAAGTACCAGAGGTTACTTATCTCTGCTTATTGAAAGCGTTCATATTTTACAAAAGGTAGTATTTATATACAAATCCCTCAAGCATAGTTTCCCACACATAAATGCATACACATCAAAAGTATTTTCTACTAGGTCACTTTACCTGCTAGAAATAGCAACAAAATCACCCTCAAATCATTATCTTAAAGGAAAAGACACAATGGATAATGTAGACCTATGTATACACTTCTAATAAGATGGAATGTCCTTTACTAAAATACTTTTAATCATAGGTCTGATCAATAACATTTAATCTGAAGCTAAACAACAAAAACATAGACAGACAAGTATTCATATACAATGACTATTCACAAATAAGTAGAAACTTAGACAAAGCACACATCTACATATACAACTTATGGGCTGGCTAATGATTCTAAGCAGAAAGATATAAATGTATCCTTATGAAATCAGCAATAATTTCTTACAATAAATATAAAATCGTGAATTTTGTAAAGAATAACACTACATGACAGAGAAATTTCACTGTCTTTGCTGCCTTTTCATATTTCAATTCCTTGGGCAAGGAGGTACTCGCTTTTGTAATATATCTTCTACACTTTTTCATTTACCTGCAATTGACTTATTTTTAGGAGCTCTTTTTAGCTCACAACAGTAGCAAAAGATGAATTGTGTGGTTGTAGAGACTTTTCTTATTGTCATAAAATTTTTGTTTTGGCAACGTTTTTTTCTCTTTTGCCTTATGTTTATCATTAATAGCTTTCCATTTTATTTTGAATATATAAAAAACAAATACTTAAAATAAATACAAAAACAAAACAATAAAATGAAAACATCAATGACTTATACAACAAAATAATAAATTTTTATAAATAAGGAAATCAAATATTGGTGGTGAAAAAAGAAATAGGAAGAAGTATAAACATATTTCTACCATCATTTCAAATACTCATTCATTAATACACACACACACTGCTATCCCAATTCTATGTAAAACCCAAATGTCCAAAAATAATGTTAATACTTTGTTATAATTTCACTGTCAAACAACATATTAACCATCACAAACTAAAATATACATACAGACCTCATGGTAATATTGCAGTTCAGAAAATCTTGCTGTCACATGAATTTTCATGTTATATGGAGATCAAGTGGGAAATATGTTTCACAGTATGAAACATTACAGCAAGATTTTTAGGAATGCAATACTTCTATAAAGCAGGTATTCTAGTACTCTTCTCAATGGTACAAATAGAAAGTTTCAGATTAAACTTTCTTTCGATATTACTTGCTCACTAGTAAATTATTTCTTGCTTTCAACATTATTGTGTTAAATTCTATAAAATGCTTGAACTTCAAGATCTGTAACTTTAATCCTGTAGCATTTAAACTGACCAAAATATTCTACCAAAATATTCAGGTCAAAATATTCTACCAGTTTTATGTTCAAACTAGCCAGATCTGGCCTCTTGCACCCATCCTACAATATCATTCAGAAAATAAACAATCACATTATCAACATCTCAAAACTACAATATAATGTATGATTGGTTCAAAACAATGTGAATAAATAAGCATTACATTTGACAGCATAATCTGAATGCTAAAGAGTTAAAACATTGTGTTGGTATTCTTGAAATCTACACTGTTAACTATTCTTATGGCTCTTTACATAGTATACCTAATGGCTTTAATAGGTGTTGCCCCATACTTCTATGTATTAATTAAGATACAGAAATACAAATAAATAATACATTGTCTGTAACACTTTAAGATTCAGAGTGTGTCCAGTTTTTCCTAAAGCAGGTCATCTTTCTTCACCTATTTTAAATGTTTCCAGCAGATTTTATGGTCTAATATTAAAGTTGATTTCAATTTTCACGTACTTTCTCTATATTGACAGTGTCTATCATAGTTTGTAATTGAGTGTTTATTTTAGAATTTCCAAACAATATATTTGATTTGTTCAAATTTAACAATAGTTAAACCACCATTTAAATGTTTTCATTTCTTTTGTAACTATCTCTAAAAGTTGTAAATTTTACCATGGAAATATTTGTGTCATCTGCAAATATACAAATTTTGGTATTTTTGATACACTGCATATATTATTTATCTTCAAAATGAATAATTGTAGACCTCATACTAACACCTGAAGTATTCCACAAATAATATCCATGTATGTTGTCTGCTTCATAAACAACTTCGCAAAAGCCCAATCCCTCTAAAACTATATCTTTCCATTGAATAAGATATATTGTGAGATCAAAAGGTTTACTCCTACTGCATACATATTTTTTTCTGTACAATTAGTAACTTCAATTAATTCAATTCATACAAAAGAGGTTGATCTGTTTGCTCTGAATACATACAAACTGTCTGTCGGCAATTGTGATGTCAATGACTTTCTCTATTTTCTCAGTAAAAGTTTTTCCAATATCATGCAGAATAGGCAAAGTAGACAAACCAACAAGTAATTTGTAAAATGGTGTTCATTTACAATTTTATATAATGGTAAAACTTTCACCATTTTTATTTTGCACAGAAATATACTAGTTTGAAAGGACAACCAACAAGGTTTTGAAATTCCTTCAGTAACTTACTTAAGTGTTGTTATATCAATTTCATTCCTGTCAGTAGAATGTTTTATATTTGCTGCCAATGCCTGTTATTTCTGTTTCTTCTACTGCCTTAATAAAATTGAACTTAGATTTCTATCCCCATTATCGTTATCACTTTTCTCTTTGGTTGTGTCTGGAACATTGATTTCTTTTCTGGCAATCTTCGTCCCACATTTATAAAGAAGTGATCAAAATCAACTGCCATATTATTTATGGTTTTATCACTATCAATAAAATAAAAGTTAACTTGAATTTTGAGACCCATTTCTAGCAATGCTGCATAACACACACCATACTGCTTTAATGTTATTTTTACTTATCTCTATGTTATTATAATAGTCCTTCTTACATATCCTTATGATATGAGTTAGCATTTATGTTTTAAATATTTCTCAGCATCTATAGTTCTACATTTTATGTATACTTTATATGGTGCATCTTTCTTTTTGATGGCATTATGAGATCTCATTGTGATCCATAGATTGTCTGTATAAGTTTTTCTATTGTATTGTTTAATTTTTGTAATATAGAGGTTTAACTGCGAAATAGAATGTTTTAAATGCATTGTCAATAACTTCTGCATATACAATTTCCTAATTTTGCTATGAAAGCATCCATAGATTCCTTTGTTCTTATTCTTTTGCATTCAAAATTATTGGCATCTTTAACCTTCGCATATTTACAGTCATATACTACAAAACAGGCAAATGGTCACTAATGATAACCAATAGTAGCCTGCCTACTGAAAATGTCTACCATAATGGTTGTGAATATATTATCTATTAGAATACACAATGCACTGCAATTCTACTAGGTCTAGTGGTTTTGGGATATAAACTCGTGCTACACCATTGCATTGCTAAATGCGTCGATCATTTTCTACTTCTGATTTCACAGGTCAATATTAGAATCCACACAAATAAACATGAAATTAATAACTGTTGTTTAAATCTTTTATTCTTTTATTCATTTAGTAGTTTCAATTGTAGGACTGCAACCATGCTGGAGCAACACCTTACTTTATTTTCTTTCAGTTTTGTTGTCGCTTTATGGCTGGAGGTTGATCTATGATTGAGTTCATAGCAACTGATTTTCCCTGAGTGTATCTTTGAATGTTTGATTGGTCAGTATCATTGTTAAGAATTTATGCAATGCTTTTTTGAATGTTTCAGTAGAGGTCTCTTTTATATTTCTGATTTCTTTAGGTAGGCAGTTAAACAATTGAGGACCTCTGAATATCAGACTGGTACAATAGAGTGTTTTTGTTTGTGATTCCAAAGGTGCTATATTTAGAAGATGACAGTATCTCCCAGTCTGTGCATTAAAATTCTCTCTAATACAAAAGCTTGGAACATGCTCCTCCAGGATTTCCTATACATATATGATAATATGTCTCCCACTTCAGCATTCAAGAAAGTAGAGATGCAGAGCTTTCAAATGTTCCTAGTAATTAAGACATTTAACTTAAGTCATTTTACAGGTGAATGTTCTTTGTAATCCTTCAATCTCTACTATGAAACAAGATGGGAGCAGTAATCTAATCTGCTCAGGACTAAAGTTTTCCATAGAGTCAGCATAACAACCAGTTCTCTTATCACAAAGGTTCACAGGATCCATCTCATGAGATGTCAGCATTTAGAGGTCAATTTGGTGATGTGGTTGATGAAAGATGCATCATCTGACACTAGCACAATGAATCATTGTGTTATCTGGTGTCAAATAATGTGACGTGTGTATTCCCTCCATAATACAGAACCTTTAATTTTGATGTATTAAATTTCATATTTTCATCTGCTCATTGATAAATGAGGGTTAACTCCTTTTGAAATGTAATAGCATCTTCTGAAGTTTGGATAGCGACCAATATTTTAGTGTCATCAGTGTAGCTTGTCAGGTTGGCCAAGTACACATTGTGTGCTTATACCTGATAGGGAGATGCACTTTTGCATGTTTTTAATTAGATTATTTTTAATTGAAATTATTTAAATTATTTTTCTTTTCCCCCTTTTTTTTGCAGTTGTATCTAAGAATGTTTAATAAATAGTTTAGTGTATGAGTACATGGTGTGATCTATAAGTATCCAGGCTGTTGCTGTAGTAACAAAGCTAAAGCACACAGAGTAAAGCTGCTGGACACAGATTGACCTTGAACTCTGCTGTGCATGTGCACTAAGTTTTAATGTTCTAGCTCACTTTTTACAGCAGTGCTTGGAAGGAAGGTGTGTACCATGTGATTGTCACATTGACCATGACAAAGAAAGTTGAAAAGAAAATCTGCATCAAATTTTACCAAAAGCTTGGCAATACTTGCTCAGAGGCCTATGCAAAGTTTTCATCATTCTCAACACAATCAAGAAGATCTCATGCAACTGAAACCCAAGTGTCTCTTTGCTCAGCTGAAAGCAGTTTTGGTACAAACATCTCATACCCAAATCTTCAGTGATAATGGTCTGAACTGAACCGTAACTAATCTGCACATCCTCTGATAACACACGGATTGTGATTTGATGATTTTCATCTCAGAGATACATGCATGTCTGCAATGTTTTTCTCAGTTCTACTGGTTGCAGGTCTCCCAGAATGTCTGTCAATATCAACATTTTTTTGGCCATCTTGGAAACGTCTGAGCCACTTGTACACTTGTGTGTGGTTCATACACTTCTCTCCATACACTTTCTGCAACTTTCCATTAGCCTCTGAGCAGGTATTGCCACGACAACTTTCTCTGTCATGGTCAATGCAATGATCACATGCTACACACCTTTCTTTGAAGCCCTGCTGTAAACAGTGGAAGTGAGCTAGAATGTTAAAACTTAGTGTGCATGCACAGCAGAGTTCGAGGTCAATCTGTGCCAAGCAACTTCACTGTGTGCTTTAGCTTTGTTACAATGGCAACAGTCCGGATACTTATTAATCAGACCTCGTATATTTAAGTTAAGAGGCATGTTTGTTAATGTTCACTTCAGAATAAATGGATGTTTATCCCATTACTTTGAGTAGAGGAATTATCTGTTTCAAACATGTTTTTAAAACTCTTACACATATGTGACATTAGCAATATTTGCACAATACAAATACCTGTCTCAAAACTGGTAGGAAGGGATGTTAATTACAGTACTTGATGTACTTTAATTTGAAACTTAGAATGTAAACATTTGAGAAAAATGCTACTATTCCTTTATTCTGAAACCCAGACAATTTTGCTAGCTCACTGTTCTTCTTCTTCTTATTATTATTATCATCATTAACAACAACAACAATTTTCTCATATAGGCACAAGGCCTGAAATTTGGGGAAGGGGTAAGTCGATTCTATTGACCCTAACACTTGACAGGTACTTTATTTTATCAACCCCGAAGGGATAAAAAGGAAAAGTTCACCCTGCGAAATTTGAAGTCAGAATGTAAAGAGTCACAACAAATATTGCAAAGTATTTTGTCCGACAAGCACAAGGTTAGTAATTTTTGAGGAGGCGAGTAGTCAATACATTAACCCAGTACTTGACTAGTATTTTATCAATCCTGAAAGGATGCAAGGTAAAACTGACCTTGGTGAGATTTTAATACAGAACTTAAAGAACCTGAACAATATTTTTTTTTCCCTTATAGCCAGTTTCCAACCCAGGTCACAGCAACAAAGTCCACCTACCACACTTCTCAGTCCAACACCACTACTTCAAGGCTCTGGATACATTCCAGGATAGTGTCTGTGATCAAATTGTCGATGTGTGATGATGTTTTCCTCTTCTTACATCACCATGAAGTGGGTTCCACAAGACTGATTTGATGGCTTCCAGATCAGGGTAGTGCACACCGTGACCAGATAGACACAGCCATTTTGCCTAACTTTCTCATTAACTTTTCAAACACTTTAAGGATTCTGCCAGTTTACTACCATCTTTTTAATAATGGTTTCTAATTTAGGCACAAGGCCAACAGTTTTTGAATGGAAGGGGTTAGTAAATAATATTGACCCCAGTACATGATTAGCACATTATTTTATCAACTCCAAGGGATGAAAGGCAAAACTGACCATGATGGAATTTGAGTTCAGAATGCAAATGGTTCAAATCCCATTGAGTATTTGGATTTTTTATATTTAAATATAATAAAACTACTGAAAAATATTACTTATAATGATGGGAACTGACATGATTATGTTGTTAAGTTGGTACCACTGATAGCATGTTGGACATCATTACTTGACTGGTACTTTATTTTATCGACCAAGGTCAAGTCCTGAACTTGGCAGGAGTTGACTGTTGAACTCAAAAAATAACTGGAATAAACACTGCAAGGCATTTTGTCTGATGCTCTAACAATTGTTAGCCCCCAACTTCTAGGAGAAGGAGGAAGAGGAGGAACTGGCTCTTATCAAATAAGAATATGGATGTAGAAACCCAACTTGTCATGAAAACAGATATAAATCTTATAACAATTACAAAACCCAAGATCAAAAGTATCAAACTAAGAAGATGCTAAGCAAATCCCCAATAAGTACAGCAGATGTTTCCTTTATGTCTTACATGTCATTATTATATACAAAATATATTGTTTAAATATCATACAACAAAGTGTAATGATAAGAAACAAATAAGCAATAGGACACAAACAAAACAAAATGACCTAATGTCATTTAAAACAGATCAGCAATATCTACCAGTCCAGGATTTATGATGCATGTTGTAATGTGAGTTTAAGGTGGGTAAGTTAATGCAAAGTGTGCATTAGAAGCTGTATCCTCTCAAAAGTTATCACTCAACAAAAGGATTGTCTTGCACTGCTAGCATTCACCAAAATAAAATAGATATTACAAAGAACAATACTGTGTGTGTGTATTTCAACTAATACAAACAGATGCACCATAGATGAGGTGGACCATAAAACAAAGCTATAATTCAAACATACAAAGACACTAGTAAATGTATGCAGGGATTAATTAATATTAAACAATAAAATTATCCCAGAAACCTTAAACAGAAAAACTCATAGAAATAATTCTAAGCTAAAGATATAACAAAACAAATGATCTCATATAGAAATAAGATAACTTGCCACAATAGAATTTACCACACACAGAACACAAATCTCCAAAAAGGAAAGAAAATAGCACAACAAAAACAAACACTAACCACATACTATAAAGCACCCTCAAAACACAATGAAAATAGCAAGACAAAATAAGGAATGATTGTAAAAAGAAAAAGAACACACAAAATCCAAAATGAAGCTGAAAATCTTATAAGTCTAGGTGCATATCTTTTGCTGTTGTATATCAGTGAAAGTTGTAAACAACATTGGGAAAACTGTTAAACCAGCTTTTTCAAATAAAAAATATTTTGTGTGATATTTGTTCCCTGCCTCATCACCATCACCACTGCCAAGTTACACAAACATTCCTTTGTCATTCTCACCATCAGAAAGGCATTGAATCAATGATTATTCCATTGGAAATCTGTAACCAATGATGAAATTCTTCATCAAACATAGTGTAAAATATTAAAGAAAGGAACTGAATATCAACATGCTGATACTCAGTAGCTATCAGTAACCATATAGAGAGGTTCCTGTCTTGGATTGAAACAGTAATTTTTTGGTGATTATCATACTGTTTGATGCCAAGCATCAAAAAAAAAAAAAAAAAGCAGGCTTGATCCTAATAAAGTAAGATGCCCTTCAGCTAAAATTGATAAAAAGAAAGTTGAAAGAAAATATATTATAATTTTACTTGTCACTCTGTTAGTAACTTATCAAGTGCATTATGCTCTGATGGGCAGTTATCACTAAAAATTGGCATTAAGGTCACAAGTTGGCATAATTGTTAATATGCTGGACAAAATGCTTTACAGTATTTCTTCCAACTTTACATTCTGAGTTTAAATTCCACCAAGGTCATCTTTGCCTTTTTTCCTTTTGGGGACAATAAAATAAGTACCTGTTAAGCACTGGGGTCAATGTAATTGACCAGCAACGTACCCCAAAATTTCAGGCCCTTGTGCCATTAGTAGAATGGGATACTACTACTACTACCACCACCACCAGAAGATATATTGCCTTCTGGGTGGTTTTCTGATAGTACTTTATAAAATAGATAAAGAAAAACAAAAGGAAGACTTATCTTTACTCAGTGAAGTGGAAAGAGAATAGTCTAATAAAAAAATAGGGAAAGAACTCTAAATAATCAGAAAATATAAGATCAATTGGAAAAAGAAGACATCAGGAAATAAAAGAGAGAGTAACTCAAAACAAATTAGTAAAGTAGTGGCAGATAAGCCATCCCAAAATGTGTGAGTGCTTCTTTTAGGAAAACAAAGCAAATGAAAAATTATCAAGACATTTTAGAGAGAGACATCCATAAAGAAAGAAGAAAGTACAGTACTGAATTACGTACCAATATCAACACGAGTTCAAGTATACTGAGAGAAAATATAGAGCAAAAATATTCTGCTCAATCAAGAAGCATAACAGATTAGAAGGAAATGAAATAAGCTAAGTGCTATAAAACCACAACACAACTCCGCTGGAAGTTATGTCCATTGGGCAGTATGCCAATACTTTAATATGAAAACTGAGAGGAAATTGTATAAGACAATGACCTTACTATGGTAAATCTAGATATGCCTGACTAAACTGACAAGGAGATCAACATGATCCCATTAGATATATCAAGACTCTGATATTGAATAAAGTGTTAAACACTTGTAGTACGCAAATTATTTGCTACAATTCTCTGAAGCTACTAGATTCGATGGAAATATAAACAGATTGGATACTTATTTCGCTGGGATTGGTCAAATGATGTTGACACTTCTGAGGAAGACCCAATAAGTTGTTCATCATTTTTTTCACTCTTCAGAGAAATAGGTAAATTTGATATGTTTGGATGTTATATAGGATAACATAATAATCAAAGAATAGTAATCCATGTGCTGATAAACATTTCAATTCTCTCGAGAAAAACAAAAGTCAGAGACTATCAAAGCACAAGGGTCTAGAAATAAAGACTAAGCAGGATGTGGTATATAAAAGTAAGAACAGTTACCAATAATAATAATAATAATCAATGGACTAGATAGGATAAAGAAGAATATGAACAGAAATATTAAAAAACCATATTACATCTGGTAAAGCAGCCATACACAGTAGCAGGTATGGATGTGTGGTCAAGATGCTAGTTTTGCAACCATATGGTTTTGGGTTCAGTCCAACTGCACAAGTGTCATCTACCACAACCACAAGCCAACTAATGTCCTGTGAGTGAATTTGGTAGATGGAGAATGTGTAGAGGCCTGTCACACATATGTGTATGTGTGTAGGTGTGTTTGTGTTTGTCCACTGCTACCACTTGGCAACAAGTATTGGTTTGTTTACATCCCCATAACTTAGCAGTTATGGGGATGTAAATAGACCTATAGAATAAGTACTACATTTAAAAATAAGTATGAAGGGGGATCCAGGATTTTTTTTTTTGAGTGTTGCCAAAAAACATCTGAAAATATCAACAGAGGTAGCGTGCACACTCTAGCGGGCAGGTCGGGCAACACCTAGTAGGTCTGGCAACTCCTATTCTCATAAGAGTTGACTTGCATTTCCTTGACTGTTGCTCATAAAACCTTGGTCCCAATATTTTTGGTGTTGGCTTGGCTAGAAAGGGTGTTACCCAGGCAGCTAGGGCAACATTCCTGCATCTGCCACTGGTATGAGAGTCACTTTGTTTAATAAACCCTTCTAGATGGTGCCCCAACATAGCCACAGACCAATGACTGAGACAAGTAAAGCATAAAGATACTTGGCATAGCAACACCCTATGCAAAACATTTTTGCACAATATAACACCTGATATTATAACACAAATAAAATTACTGTTTCAATCCAAGACAGGAACCTCTCTATATGGTTACTGACTTGATAGAAATAGGAACAAATCTAACTTGAATTACATTGTGCCATCTTGTAAAGGCAGGAATGCATTGCATAATGTAATCCTATTTTGCGAAGCTTGAGAGAGAAATAAAATGGTCATGGATTTAATGCTTTTGATTATAGATCTGCTCCAGCAGGGTTGACCTGGGGCTGAACAGCAACAAAATAACGCAACATGCACAACTCATATTACATACAAAAGGCAGACAAAATAATATTAACAGCAGAAACAGCAAAACAAGATCCTCAAGAAATCAAGGCAAATGTAAGAAACAAACACCATTCCACCTTCTAAACAGACACTGTTGCATACATAACTCAGGAACATAGAGGTACACCAAGTAGTGAAGGAGAAATTCACATAAAATTGCTGAATAGGTGTAGGCATGGCTATATAGTTAAGAAGCTTGATGCCCAACAGTTTTGTTTTAGGCTTAGTCCTATTGCATGACACCTTGGACAAGTGTCTTCTAATATTGCCCTGAACTGATCAATGCCTTGAGTGGGTTTGGTATACACACATAGGTGAGTACATAAATACAAAACAAGGTGCTAAAAATAGTACTCAACTACCAAAGGTAGAGTAATATGCTTTTACTAAAGCTGCAAAATTATCACAAAAACTATAACTCAGTTTCACATTCGCATTTGTCAGACAGTTGTCACAACTGACAAATGGGTGAGTGAAACTTTGAGTAACAGTTTTCATGATAATTTTGCAGCTTTAATAAAAGTATACACACACACATATATATATATATATATATATATATATATATTATATATATATATATGGGTGTGTGTTTTTACTTTTGCATTGTGTTTGTCCAAGACTGCCACTTGACAACCGGTGCCGGTTTATTTATGACCCTGTAACTTAGTGGTTCAGCAAAAGAGACCGATAGAATAAATAACAAGCTAAAAAAAAAATGATAATTGGTATTGGGGTCAATTTGTTTGACTAAACCCATCAAACCAGTTGCCCCGCATTGGTGCAGTCCAATGATTGAAATACATACTGGCACTCCATCGGTTACAACAATGAGGATTTCAGAGCCTGTTTGTAAAATTAATGTGGATGTGGCTGAGCACTCCACAAGCACATGTACCTTAACAGGAAGATTCAGTATGACACAGAGTGTGACAAAGCTGGCCCTTTGAAATACAGGAACTACTCATTTTTGCCAGCTGAGTGGAAGCATATAGAAGATACGATAAAAAACATAGATGATAAAAAATATACACTTCTAAGTTCGGCATAAGTCCAGCAATTTTGAGGTGACAGAGTTAATCAATACTATTGACTCAGAACTTAATTTGATACTATATTGTCAATACTGAGAGGATCAATGGCAAAGTTAACCTAGGCAAAATTTGAACTCAAAACATAATGTGATGCAACTAAATACTGAAAGGCATATTGTCTGATGCTTAAATGATTCTGTTAATTCACTAGCATAGTCAATCCACCACCTTTACAAGGAATAATAGTAATAACAATAATAATAATAATAATAATAATAATAATAATAATAACAACAGTGATGATGATGATGATAATAATATTGGTTTCTTTATTGGACACAAATGTCTTGAGAATGATAAATTAACAATATATACACATACATACATATTTTTAGATATATATATGTATATATAGACACATACACACATGCACACACACACATATTAGAAATAGATCAACAATGAATTGATTTTTCCCTAACTTCTTCCTCTAAATTGCCAAGTTATTGATAATTCTCTGATGGTAAAAAAGAATATAATGTAAAATAGAAAAAGTAAAACAAAAATATATATAAATTTAAGAAAAGTAAACCACATTAATATAACAATTTAAAATAAACGTTAATTTGATTAGAAGATATAATCCAATGTCAACCTAAACTACCATGTTATTTCAACTTAGTAACATAGAGATTGTTATAGCTTAGGTTCAAAAATATTGATTTTAATGTTTCAGATTTTTCAATGACAAGCAATAAACTTTTGTGATATTCATGCCTTTTTCCAGATATTTTATTAGTATAATTATGTAGTGAAATCATGACTTCACAGGAACTGAAATATGGATATAGGCTCAGTTTTCAGAAAGCTAGCTTGTTATTTTAAGGAATTTGTTAAATAATCAAATTTATCTTCTTTTCTATTCTTTTACTTGTTCAAGTCACTGATTGGTGGTTTTAAATTCAGCCACACTGCATAGGACCTTAGGCAAATATGTTCTACTTGAGCACCGGGCTGACCAAAGCCTTGTGAATAGATTTGGTAGACAGAGACCGAAAGAAACCCATTGTACATGTATGTGTAAATCTATCTTTACAATCATATTTATCCATCTAAAGATATGTATGCATATGTGTGTTCACGTCATCATCATAAAAGTAATGTAATTTTGTTGCAATCTTCTGCGAAAACATGTCAGGTAATGCAGAAATATTACCTTGCTTAGAAACAGATAAAGGTTGGTGACAGAAAGGGCATCCCACCATAGAATATCTATCATAATGAATTTAATCGGACTTATGCAAGCGTAGAAAAGTGCACATTATGATAATGATATATATATATGTATATATATATGTATATATATATATATATATGTGAAGGCACATGGCTCAGTGGTTAGAGCGTCGAGCTTATGATTGTGAGGTTGTGAGGTCGAATCCCGGACCAGGTTGTATGTTGTGTTCTTGAGCAAGACACTTTATTTCATGTTGCTCCACTTCACTCAGCTGTAGAAATGAGTTGCGACATCACAGGTGCCAAGCTGTATTGGCCTTTGCCTTTCCCTTGAATAATGTTGGTGGCGTGGAGAGGGGAGGCCAGTAAGCATGGACAACCGCTGGTCTTCCATAAACAACCCTGCCCAGACTTGTGCCTAAGAGGATAACTTTCTAGGTGCAATCCCATGGTCAGTCATGACCGAAGGGTGTTTCAGCATGCACATATATATATATATATGGACGCTAAATGATGATGATGATGATGATGATATACAAGGTGGGTGAGTTATTAATCATCTGCACTGCACAAATATTTTTCTGTTAGCAGGAAATTAGTTGTGTGTGCATCACTAAATGTAGACACCCATTAGTGACTTACAGTACAAATGTGGACTTGAAACATCAATTAAGAAGTTGTCATTAGATATTAACTATGGTCAAGTCTGTTGTGTATGGTAACCTATGAATAATCTGCATAGATATTTGCTACATCATCAACAGTCAATCATAAGTTCAACAGGATTATGACAACACTGGATGTTGATAAGCATCTGGCTCCTTACTAATGTGTAACTCTTGTGCAACATTTTTAAAGTTTTCAGTCCATTTGAAGATAATCAGTAGCAGCAAAATTCTGTTACCAGTACTAAGCTGACAGCCTTTGATGGACTTTGACTCCTGACAAACTTTCAGCCCACAGAAATCACTAAACATTGCCCTTTTTGAAGTTAACAGAAAGTGATTAACATAATAATAATAATAATAATAATAATAATAATAATAATAATAATAATGATAATAATAATAATAGTAATTTATTTGCAGTTTCAAGTTTAAACCTGCCTCTAATTTTCTGATTAATAATGGAAAACAAATTTTAAGTGCATTATAGATAAGTGTGTGTATGTGTACACATATATACATACAAGCACAACAACATTATCAGCATTTTAACATGTTAGGATAAGAAAATTAGTCTTTTATTTCCTGCATTTCTAGATTTTTTGTACATTCAACACTCATATCTTACTACCATGCACTTACATTTCATGCAGAGAGAGTATTTTTTTTTTTACAGCAGTGGCAATAACTTTTGAACTACTACTCATTTATACTTTCAATGTGTTTTTACTGCATTCACATCAAGTTTTAATTAAGCTATCTAAGTAACAGAGAAAATATGAAGTACACAAGTGACATGTCTAAGGAGTTAAGAGACTTTTTATATGGATGGTATCTCAATCACTAATTACTCTTGTGCATTTATCACAACTGAAATTACAGTTCTCTGGCAGCTTGGCACAAGGATTTTGTGCAAATCGTTACAAGAATTTTGGTTTTAGTCATGTTAACCTTTAAGCCTTTGCTTCCAAGATTAGGAAAATTTCTCATGATATATTAACAAATTTGAGGACCAGATCATCAAGCATAGAAGAGAACCACCAGATCTCAGCGTAAAGTGTTACAATAAACAGATCCCGGAAAACACCTCATTATTCACAACGTTCCACATAGAAACTGCACAAATCCAAACTATACTTGTAAGGCTTTCACAAATCATTCTGCTATACTTTCTATGCACATACAAAGGCTAAAAAATCTAGGACTCTGTCAAAGATCTTCAACAAATCAAACAAAATAGTACAGATTTGTTCTTCAATGAAAACTTCCCTTGTAGTTGTCCTACAAGAAATATAGCTTATGTTGTTCGATAAACCTGACAGGAACCAGAATAGTATTTCATTCAAGCTAAATAATACTGAGCTCACTTTGCTAAAATGTGCCCAATTATTTTGTTTTATTAATTCAAGCAATGGAATTTTGTTTGCCTGGCAGAAATCAACTCCTTAAGAAGAATTCAAATAACTAAGAGAACCCACCCATATATATATATATATATATATATATATATATATATATTTGGTTTATGGATCAGTGTAAATTTTACCGGTAAGTGTGTTATATTATAAAGCACTAAAAGAGAATGACTCTCCCCAGACACAAGAA
>NC_042997.1:87850367-87937867 GCF_006345805.1 Octopus sinensis | reverse complement strand
TGTCAAAATATTTTCGTCGCTAAAATCCGCGACCTGTTCACTGACAAAGTCCGAGATGCAGCACGGACTTTGTCAGTGAACAGGTTGCGGATTTTAGCAACGAAAATATTTTGACAAATTAAACTTAATGTTGAAGTGAATCGAACGTCTTTTGTGGTGTTTCTTAAATGGCTTATAAACACCTTCCATGCTGCAATTGTTTATATATATATATATATATATATATATATATATATATATATATATATATATATAATGTATATATATATATATAATGTACATATAAATATATATATATACATGTATATTATATATTAATGTACATATATATATATATATATACATGTATATAATATATATATAATGTACATATATATATATATATATACATGTATATATATATTATATAATGTACATATATATATATATATAAATATGTATATATATATATACATGTATATATATATATATAATGTACATATATATTATATATACATGTATATATATATATATACATAATATCATATATATATATAATATACATGTAATATATATATATATATATATATATATATACAATGTCATATATATATATATATATATATATATATATAATATATACATGTACATATATATATATATACATGTATATATATATATATATATATACATGTATATATAATGTACATATTATATATATACATGTATATATATATATATATATATACAGTATATAGATATATCCATGTATATATATCATATATAATGTCCGATATATATATATAATATCATGTATATATATATATACATGTATATATAATCATATATATATCATGTACATATATATATATAATATACCATGTATATATATATAATGTAACTATAGATATATATATATACATGTATATATCTATATATTCTATATAATATATAGCTAATACATTACAGATATATATAATATATATATATATATATAATATATACATGTCATATATATATATATACATGTATATATTATCTATATATATACATGTTAAGATAATGTACATATATATATATATATCATGTATATATATATATTATAGATATATACATGTATATTTAATGTACTATATGTATATATACATGTATATATATATAGCTATATATATACATGTATGAATATATATATATATATACTTCACATTTATAGTATCTATATATATACATGTATCTATATATATATATATATATACATGTATTATGTATATATAAGATACATGTAATATTATAATAATATACATGTATAAGAATAATAGAATTTTATATATATAGTACATGATATATATATATATAGTATAGATATATATAATTAATGTATATATTATATATATATATATACATGGATATATGATATAATAATATTATACAGTTATTACTATAGATATATATACACATGTATATATATATATATATCGATTCTATATACTATCCCTGTATCTATATATATATATATCATTATATACACATGTATATCTATATATAGATACTATATACATGTATATAATTATATATATATATATACATGTATATCTATATCTACATGTTATATCATATAGATATATATATATATCTCTATATACAGTACTTAGATCTATATCGATATCTACATATATATACATATCCATGTATATATCTCTATTATATATATATCTATATATATCTATATGTATATATATCGCTATATATATATACTATATATATATATATACATGTGTATCCTATATCTATATATATATATCTCTATACTACATGTATATATATATCTATATATCTATATATATCTGATCATATTAATATATATATATATATATCTATACATGTATATATATATATATATACTATATATACTGTCTATATATATATATATCTATAACATGTATATATATACCTATATATATATACCATGTATATATATATCATATATATATATATATATTACATGTATAATATATATAGACATGTATAATGATATATATATATATATATACATTCTATCTATATAGTCATTTAGTATATACCATGTCTATATATTATATGCTATATATATAAAATATATATACATGTATATAATCTTATATATATATATACATGTATAGTATATATATATATATATATACATGTATATATATATACATATATATACATGGATAATATATATATATATAGATACATGTAATATATATATAGATATATTAGATATACATGATATAGATATAATATATATATATCTAATACATGTCTATCTATATAGATCTATATATATCATAATGTTTTATCATGTATATATTCTGTATATATACTGTCTATATTATATATCTTATATCTATATAATGTATCTATATATATATATATATATATATATATATATCTATCCATTATCTTATCTCTCTATATATAGATTATAATCGCTATATCCATGTATATCTTATATTATATATATATTATATATATGTAAATATATATCTATATACATGTATATCTATATATATATATATATATATATACTGTATATATATCTATCATGTATATATATATATGTATTATATATATATGTCTATCTATATATAATATCTTCTCATTCTATCCTACCTGTATCTATACTATATATATGTATCTATCTTCTATATATATGATACTCTATACTGTCATCTATAATATCTTATATATATATCCTGTATATAGCTATCTACATGTATATAATATGATATATATAGTATACATGTCTATATAATATACATGTATATATATATATATATATATACGTATATAGATATATATAAAAATATATACATGTATATATATATATATATATATAATATAATATATCTATAGTATATATATAATAATGTTATATATATATACATGTATATATATATTATATCTATATATAATAATGTACATTATATATCTATATACATGTATATTTTCCAGGGAGAAAAACTAGAAATAGTTGATACTTTCCGTTACCTAGGTGACCAAGTCAGCAGCGGGGGGGCGGGTGTGCTGAAAGTGTAACTGCGAGTAAGAATAGCTTGGGCAAAGTTCAGAGAGCTCTTACCTCTGCTGGTGACAAAAGGCCTCTCGCACAGAGTGAAAGGCAGACTGTATGATGCGTGTGTACGAACAGCCATGCTACATGGCAGTGAAACATGGGCCGTGACTGCTGAGGATATGCGTAAGCTCGCAAGAAATGAAACCAGTATGCTCCGATGGATGTGTAATGTCAGTACTCATACTCGGCAGAGTGTAAGTACCTTGAGAGAAAAGCTGGACCTAAGAAGCATCAGTTGTGGTGTGCAAGAGAGACGTTTGCGCTGGTATGGTCATGTGGCGAGAATGGATGAAGATAGTTGTGTGAAAAGTGCCACACCCTAGCGGTTGAGGGAACCTGCGGAAGAGGCAGACACAGGAAAACCTGGGATGAGGTGGTGAAGCACGACCTTCGAACTTTAGGTCTCACTGAGGAAATGACTAGAGACCGAGACTCTGGAAGTGTGCTGTGCGCGAGAAGACCCGGCAGGACAAGTGAGTCCATACCCGTGGCCTTCTACATGGGATGGAGCCAGCCTACGTATGCATACCTTCCCTTCTTGGGACACAAAACTCTACTTGTGAAGACCTGTTGAGGCAAGTGAGGATCAGAATCGAAATCGTTCAATGGAAATTGCAGATGTGTTACCAGTGCCGGTGGCATGTCGAAACTCTACTTGTGAAGACCTGTTGAGGCAAGTGAGGATCAGAATCGAAATCGATCAATGGAAATTGCAGATGTGTTACCAGTGCCGGTGGCATGTAAGAGAACCTTCCGTTTCACGACCGTTGCCAGCGCCGTCCTAACTGGCCTCGTGCCGGTGGCACGTAAAAAGCACCATCCGTTCGTGTCCGAGGCCAGCTTCGCCTGGCCCTCGTGCCAGTGGCACATAAAAAGCACCACCCGTTCATGGCCGTTTGCCAGCTCTGTCTGGCACCTGTGCGGGTGGCACGTAAAAAGCACCCACTACACTCACGGAGTGGTTGGCGTTAGGAAGGGCATCCAGCTGTAGAAACACTGCCAGATTTGACTGGGCCTGATGAAGCCTTCTGGCTTCACAGACCCCAGTAGAACCATCCAACCCATGCTAGCATGGAAAACGGACGCTAAACGATGATGATGATGATGATATATATATATATATACATGTATATATATATATATGTACATATATATATGTACATATATAAAACAATATATGTGTGTATGTATAGAAATATACATATACACACACACATATATAAATATATATATCATCATCATCATCGTTCAAATGTACATATATATATAATGTACATATATATATATATACATGTATATATATATATTTTTATAAAACAATATATGTGTATGTATAGAAATATACATATACACACACACACATATATATATATATATATATATATATATATATAATATATATATATATAGAATGTATTGACATTAGCGAAAAAGATGTCCTACTAGCCATAGATGAAGTGGACACGAACTCAGCTGCTGGTCCAGATAGTTTCCCAGCCATCCTCCTCAAAGCGTGTAAGCATGCCCTAGCAAAACCCCTCAAGATTCTCTTCCAGAGCTTTCTTGCGAATGGCAAACTGCCAAGCAAGCTGAAGGAGGGAATAATATGCCCAATACATAAAGGGGGAAGTAGAGCAGATGCCAAAAACTATAGGCCTATCTCTCTGACTTCACACATCAGCAAAGTCATGGAACGGATAGTCAGAAAGAAACTAATCACATTCCTTGAGTAAAATAACTTGCTGAGTGATACCCAGCATGGTTTTCGATCAGGTAGGAGCTGCCTGACCCAGCTCTTACAACATTATGACTGGGTGTTGAGGCAGTTACTCAACAAATCAAATGTGGTCATAATCTACCTTGATTTTGCAAAAGCTTTTGACAAGGTGGATCATGGTATGATATGCCACAAACTGTGTGACCTCGGCATAGCTGGAAAACTTGGAGTGTGGATACATGACTTCCTGAAAGATAGGAGTCAGGCAGTAGTGGTTAATGGAGCCACCTCTATGAACACACAAATAGTGAGCGGTGTTCCACAGGACACTGTATTGGGGCCACTGCTTTTTATAGTGGCCCTCTCAGATATGCTTTCAAATGCCCGGATAGCCACTCTGGCCAGCTATGCAGACGATACGAAAGTCTCGCAGAAAATACAGAACATCAGCAATGTTGCACACCTGCAGCAGGAGTTGGACTCAATCTACAGATGGGCTGAGGATAATAACATGCAGTTTAATGCTGAAAAATTCCAGGCCCTGCGCTACTAGCATCCAAAACTGAATATTAAACTTACAGGACACAACGGTCCACAGGGAATTTCAATCTCAGAGCATAAGTCTGTGAGGGACCTGGGTATCGACATGAGTGATGATACCTCTTTCCAAGTGCACATTACCAGGATGGCGACAAAGTGCAGACGACTGGCTGGGTGGATCCTAAGAACATTCAGAACCAGAGATAAGGAAACCATGATGGTCCTCTGGCGGACATTTGTCCTCAGCCGCCTGGATTACTGCTCACAGCTATGGTCACCCACCAGTGTAAAATTAACAGCGGACCTTGAAGCAATCCAGAGAAGATTCACAAAGAAGATCGTCTCTTTGCAACAGCTCAGCTACTGGGAAAGGTTGAAACAGCTAAGACTCTACTCCCTGGAGAGAAGATGGGAGAGGTATGCAGTAATATATGTCTGGAAGATCCTGGAAGGAATCGTGCCAAATTTTGGCATTGTAAGCTACACCAATGCTAGAACGGGACGACACTGCATAGTGCCAAAGATCCCAGCAATGCCATCACGCTTCAGGACCAGCTTCTGCAACAGCCTGGGTTTCAAGGGCCCACAGCTTTTTAATATTCTCCCAAAGAGTCTGAGGAACTTGCACAAAGTAGATGTAGCGGTTTTTAAATCAAAGCTGGACATCTTCCTGTCAGGATTCCCAGATGAGCCTACCTCACAGCAAGAGGTGCAAATGAGAGTAGCTATATCAAACTCCATTCTTCACCAAGTGCCACATATTAGACGAGGTTCTTCGAAATAACAGTGTAGCATAAAACGGCAGTGCATCAGCATGGCTGCAGCTCTGAGCTGAAACTAGAAAAAAAAAAAAAAAAAAAATATATATATATATATATATAAATACACATGTATATATAAAAATATTCTGGATTCTTGTTAGCATGGTCATGGGTTTCAACTCTGCTACAGCCATTTTGTGGTAACTCCTTTGACAAAACTGCATCTACTTGCTGCAAGTTGAGGTAGTAGCTTTCTGAATTTTTGCACCCTATCCCAATTCTAGCCACTACACTTTCAGTACACTATAACCCACTGCTGATCAGGTCACCTAGAGAGCAACAGCCTTCATCTACTTCTATAGTAGATTACTTTAATTGAGCTATGAGGGCTCATCTCACCTATCACACACAAAGTCTCTATTCACCGCCAACCTGCCTTTGATTCTGCTACATCACGAATGGATCCATAAATCACATATGATGCACTGTATAGAATTTCTACCCATTCATTTTTTACATATTGAGAATGGCCATTTCCTTGATGATATCGAAGTCCAGTTATTTATTTTTTCTGCTAACTAAAGCCTTAACCATTGCAAAGTTTACTGAGGCCAATTGATTTTAAATATATCATCATCATCATTTAATATCCAGTTTTCATGCTGGCATGGGTTACATTCAAATAAACACAAATATACATATGATTTCTTGTAGTGTGCAAGATTGCATATACATGCAAATATATCTACACACACACACACACACACACACACACACATATATATATATATATATATATATAGAGAGAGAGAGAGAGAGAGAGAGAGGCAAAAAGACAGAAGATACATATATGCATAGATATTAACACACATATGACAATAGATACTGGGCTGTGCAGTAGTAAGTTGGCATAGAAGCCTGGAAATGCTGAGGTTTTTAATGAAAGAATGAAGAATTTACATCCACCAAATCCATTTATATTACATATATATATACACACACATACATATAAACATATACACATACTTGCATGTATCTATGTATATATACATATATATATATATATATATATATACATATATATATATATATATATATATACATATATATATAATATATATATATATATAAACACACATGAACACCAAAACATACTTGCATACACACACATAAACATGTACATAGATACATACACACACGCACATACACATATAAATTCACGAGTGTGCATTTATATAAATACATGACAGTGTTGCAATTTTTCTTGTTTAATACTTATTTTGTAATGAGCTATATTTTTTTTATAGTCATTTGTTTGCTATATTTTTTTAAGTCCACCCAACATCACGTTTTTCGATTCTCATGACTATATCATCGAGATGATATATTTACTGCAATGACAGAATTGATCTTGGTGTTGTTTGAAAATTAATGGAAGAGAAGCACAAGATTTATTCATGCTCGCACACACATATCTATATGTATAATAAATGATATTGCATTATGTTATATTACATTACCTTCTATATAATGACAGTCAGAACTAGTAAGCTGATGGTCTGTGTTAGGAATATTAATTGGACTGGTATATGCTTTAATTTTGTTTTTAAGCCTCAGTCGACCTTACTTGAGCAAATCTAAGGCAAAAAACATTCCAGCCATCACTATCCTCTATTGACTGTGTGGTCAAGAAGTTTGCTTCTCAACCACATGGTTTCAGGTTCAGTCCCACTGCATGGCACCTTAAGCAAGTGCCTTCTACTATAATCCCAGGCCAACCAAAGCCTTGTAAGTGGATTTGGTAAATGGAAAATGAAAACGTTCCATTATATGTGTGTGTGTGTGTGTGTGTCTTTGTATTTGTGTCTGTCCCCCATAGCTTGACAACTGATGTTGGTGTATTTACATACACATAACTTAGCAGTTCAGCAAATAAGATTGACAGAATAAGTACTTATTAAAAATAAGTAATGGGGCCAATTTCTTCAACTAAAACTTTTCAACGTGGTACCCCAATATGGTTACAGTCTAATGACTGAAACAAGTAAAAGATAAAAGATCTACAAGTAATGTATCCTTACTCTTTTAAGATGGTAGAGTGTAATTTGAAGGAGATTTGGTAGTAATTTCTAGCTGATTTACTCACTGACTAATGCAATGTAGAACAGACTAACATTCCAAGTACTACCTTTTAACATTAATGAAAGCCATTGCCAAAGTATTAGTTTCTGACTCTTCTTACAGGACAGCACCCAACACTGCTTCAACTTCTGTAGTCCACACATACCAATGAGGAAACCTCTACATGATCACTCAACATTTTAGAAATAGTAGTCTAGTGTTCCTCAATTCAGATCCCACCATCATAAAAAGGGAAGGACACAATAATAAACAACAGTGATATACAAACCAAGCAGGTACTCTTCCTGTTGCAAATTATTAGGGTAATATCTAATTTCGTGGTGTTCAGAGTGAGATGAAGTTTTGTCAAAGGAGTTACCACAAAATGGCTGTAGCAAAGTAGAAACCTATGATCATGCTATCAAGAATCCAGAATTTTAATAGCATGTGTTTTAAAAAAATAATTTTTTAAAAAATGTCTCTTTAAATTTACAAACTCTAAAACTGAAAAATATCAAGCATAAGTGTAAATTGATAAAATATCAAAACTATGCTAAATTTGGAATTAATGGCAAACAGTAAAATAAAGCTGTAAAAAGGGATGTAATGAGCCTTCACTACAGCTACAACAAAATAGATGCACAAACATACAGATACAGACAAACTCACTTGCACATTAATACAGAAGCATGCACATATACTTCAATCACAAAAATATCCACAGTGAGACAAAGTCTGCTTAGATATAGAAGGAACACATTTCATATCAACACTCAGCTTTAACTCATATACTCAACTATATGTTCATTCCACAAAGATCACAATAATTGTGTCTCTTTAGTAACCATTTAGTGAATTACTATAACATCATATATCTATTATGCCCCTTATCCAAATAAACAGATCATACATATATATATATATACACATAAATATACACATATATATACATAAATTGTCTCATCAAGCCCATTTTCTATGCTGAGTTGCCAATCATCACTAATAAATCTGAAAGAATTGAAAATTATTTGATCATTAACTCTTTAGCATTTAAACCAGCCATATCAAAATATTCTACATTTTATGTTCAAACTGGCCAGATCTGGCTTCTTGTACCTATTCTACAATGTCATTCTAAAAATAAGCAATTACATCATCAAAATCTTGAAGCTATGAGATAGTCCATGACTAATTCAAAACAGTGTAAATAAATAAGTATTGTAATCTGAATACTAAAGGGCTAAATATGTCCACATCTCTCTACTGCAAAATGCCTCTTACTACTAATTTCAATCATAAATGAACAGACTGGATAGAAAAATGTCCTGTATGATAAACTACACTTTACACATTATATAATGGAGAGTACATTGCAATCACAGATCAGTCTGAAGCATAATATGCTTTTAGTACTGAACATATTTTCCAAGGTTGACTTTGCCTTTCATCCTTTTGGGATCGATAAAATAAGTACCAGTTGAACACTGGGGTCGAGCTAATTAACTCAGTCCCTTTCTCTGAAATTTCTGGCCTTGTACCAAAATTTGAAACCAGTACTGGACACAAGAGTTGTATATATGAAATTTGGTTGGTCATCCCATTTTAAAAGTCTGTTTAAACCTTTAAGCATTCAAATTACTCTATCAAATGTAATACTTATTTATTCACATTGTTTTGAATTTATCATGCATTATCTCATAGCTTTGTGATTTCAACAATATGACTATTTATTTTTAAAATGACATTGTAGGGAGGTGTGAGAGGCTGGATATGGCTGGTTTAAAAATCAAACAGGAAGAGTATTTGGGGCTAGATATGGCAGGTTTAAATGCTAAAAGGGTTAAACCAAGCTAACAAAGGTCACCTAATAACAGGAATAAAAAAACCTGCTACATCAAGATTTGAATCTTTGAAGATTTAACCAGCAGCCAAACAATTATGCCTCAGTTGCAAAGAAACAAACAACCTAGATAGAAATACATTGAGAATGTGATAGTTATATCACAGCACTAATTACAGTTTAACTTCTATTGAGTTATGCAACAAATCTATTACTCAGAAGCAGCACTAATTAGTTTAAGTAAAACATTAATGAAACTGAAAAATTTCCTGTAACAAATTACTGATTTTGTTTCTTAACTGTAACTACCATTTTAATTTACTGCCATTACAAGCAGTGCAGAAGGAAAATATTTGCAGTCTTATTATGATTGTGTAATATAAAAATTAAACTTATAAGCATGGAATATGAAAAAAAAAAACAAATAGAGGGGAACAAAGAATGAGAAAAGACAAGAAGAAAAAGGAGGAGGCAGAGATGGTGGTAGTTGTGTTGTTGGTGGTGATGATAATGATGATTTATACAATTTATTTTCTTCAAAGAAAATATTCTTAGATGTCTTTTCCATTTTAGAACTGTTAACAATGATTTGCTGATAAAATTGGACATACTGAAAGAGTTTAATGAGCTCCCCACAACAGCAGCAGCAATAATAATAATAATAATAATAATAATAATAATGATTTCTTAATTAAGCATTAAACATTTTTAAATGAGATAGGGAAAGGAAATGAGAATCTATGATGGAAATGGAAGTGAAGTAATTCTAAAGAGAAATTCAAATCAGACAAAGTATTTTGACTGAGAAATTATGTCAGCATTGTCTACACCACACAGCAGTAATTGTTTAGAGGCTAAGCTAAGGACAACATTCTCAAATAAAATAATTCTAAGTTAATGAATCCCAAAAGAGTTGACATATATGCTTAGTTAGTTTTATTTTTTTTTAATTCATTAGTTTAAAAAGAAGGTTTAGACTAACTGTGGAAAAGAGATAACTGGAGAGATTAGTATAGTTAATTTTTTGAAAATAAGTTTCAGTAAAATGGCTTTGGGCAAGAAAGATTGAGCAAATGTTTAGTACATAGTCTGGGTTGTATATAATACATGAATAGTGGAGGAGAGATAAGTGAGATCAGTTCTGACCAGTAAGGTGAATGATCAAAGCAGTTTAGCTGGAAGCAATAGTCAAAGTGGCTGAAGACAAGTGTCTCCAGAGGACCATCATAGTTTCCTGATCACTTGTTCTAAAAGTTCTAAGAATTCATCTGGTCAACCGTCTGCATTTCATTGCCAACTTAGCAACATGCACATGGAAGGATGCATCATTACTCATATAAATGCCCAGATCTTGCACTAACTGCATCTCTGGGATTGCAATTCCTCCACATCCAGTGTATCTAATTGGTGCTGCATTTAGTTTTGCATGCTGATAGCACAAGACTTGAAATTTTTCAGCATTAAACTGTATGCTATTCTTTTCAGCCCACTTGTATATTTCATCCACCTCACATTGTAAGTACATAACATCTTCAGGGTTCTGTATTACCTGTGAAACTTCTGTATCATCTGCATAACTTGTGGTCATGATTCTGTGTGGCTAAGGGCATGTCTGAGAGAGCCATTATGAACAGTAATGGTCCCAAAACAGTGCCTTGCAGAACACCACTCACTATTTGCGTGTCACTGGAGGTGGTCTCATTGGCAACTAACACCTGATTTCTATCCTTCAGAAAGTCATGCAGCAATTCTCCCAATTTTCCGACTATGCCAAGACCACACACTTTGTGCATGACATTGGAATTTAGAATTTGAATGAATAGATAGAGATTGACTCAGTATTCCTGCCAGTCAAGATACATGAAAGCCCCAAGGTATGTTTTTAGTGTTAATTTGTATCTACAGGAATTTTCTCCTGAAGAGAAGAGTGGAACATTTTTGGTTCCTAACTTCAAAATTGCAATAGAGGACTAACCTTTTAAGTTTTGTATCATGTCGCCTGCTGACAGCTTTATAATGAAGAGATAAAATGTGAGTAGTTATAGTGTTCTATAACCATTTTCACTGTTATTTCTAGACATGTAAGGGTTTTTGCAACCCTCTCCATTATAATTGTGTTTTATTCACAATTATACACACTTCTTATATATATATAAATATATATATATATATATATATATATATATATCCCCGTGATCACCGTGACCGACCAGGCCATCAGATGTTGCTACACATCGCTGGTCACTATGCGCTTCGCATTGTTTTAGCCTTCAAATGACGCCACCCCGCTGGCTAAGCGAGCAGGCCAACAGAAGAAAGAGTGAGAGAAAGTTGTGGCGAAAGAGTACAGCAAGGATCGCCACCACCCCCTGCTGGAGCCTCGTGGAGCTTTAGGTGTTTTTGCTCAATAAACACTTACAATGCCCGGTCTGGGAATCGAAACCGCGATCCTACGACCGCGAGTCCGCTGCCCTAACTACTAGGCCATTGCGCCTCCATATATATATATATATATATATAGTTAATTTGAGGAAGTTATATCCTCTTCCTCATCATCATCATCGTTTAATATCTGCTTTCCATGCTGGCATGGGTTGGACAGTTTGACTGGGGACTGGTGAGCCAGATGGCTGTACCAGGCTTCAATCTGATCTGGAAGAGTTTCTACAACTGGATGCCCTTCCTAACACCAACCACTCCAAGAGTGTAGTGGGTGCTTTTACGTACCACCGGTATGAGGGCCAGTCAGGCAGTACTGGTAACAGCCACGCTCAAATGGTATTTTTACATGTCACCTGCATAGGAGCCAGTCCAGCGGCACTGGCAACGCCCTCACTTGAATGTTGTTTTTCACGTACCACCGGCACAAGTGCCAGTAAGGCGATGCTGGTAATGATCACACTCAAATGGTGCAGGGAGCCAGTCTGCAGCCCTGGCAATGATCACGCTTGGATGGTGCTCTTAACACTCCACTAGCACGGATGCCAGTCATGTGGTGCTGTCATCTAATTTGACTTTCATTTCACTTGCCCCAACAGGCCTAATGTGAAAGTCAATGGCATATGTTCAGGATTACTGAAATTATCAATATTGAGGGAAAACAAAGAAGAAAATGGAGAATAAATGGATGTACTTACAAATTTACTTGTATGTTACAAAAAGATGACATGTTTTTAAAAAATACATTAGAAATAAATTGTTTGGAAGTTGAAAAGCTCAAAGGAAAATAGTGCCCCAGCATGGCCACAGCTCGTGAGCTGAAACTAGAATCAATCAATCATAAAAAAAGAAAAAAAAAATTTACATATATGTTTCAGTTCTATCATGTAGTTGATGGGAATTTCGAAGCATCTTGTTTAATGCCAAGAAAGTTACCATGTTTTAGACTTAGAACACTTTTGCATAATAGCAACAATATATATATAATCCTCATTATCAGTTAGCATCTGTCTTCTGTTCTGGCATGGGTTGGATGGTTTTTCAGGGGCTGGTAAACCAGAGGACTGCACCAAGCTTCACTGTAATTTTCGCATGCTTTTTATAGCTGGATGCCCTTCCTAATACCAACCACTTTACAGAGTGGACTGAACACTTTTTATATGCCATCAGTAACAGTAATGTCTGCTTTGACACAGTTTATATGGCTGGATGCCTTTCCTAATGCCAAGCCCTTTACATAGTCGACTGGGTGCTTTATATATATATTTATATAACACTCCATCGGTTATGACAATGAGGGTCCCAGCTTGCTCATGAAATTAAAGTGCAAGAGGCTGAGCACTCCACAGACACATGTACTCTTAACGTAGTTCTCAGGGAGATTCAGTGTGACACAGAGTGTGACAAGGCTGGCCCTTTGAAATACAGGTACTACTCCTTTTTGCCAGCTGAGTGGACTGAAGCAAAGTGAAATAAAGTGTCTTGCTCAAGGATATAAGGCATCACTGGGAATTGAACTCATGACATTATGATCATCAGCCGAATGCCCTAACCACTAAACCATGTGCCTTCATATATGTTTTTGTACAGTTTTTATAACATCAGCGTTATTGTTTTTGTAAATGTAAATATTTTTACATTGTAGGAACAACTGTTTTAAGCTGGATACTTTGTTTACCACTAAACTCTAAGTTAGAACCTGTAAACCACCAGGTAAAGGCTACGGCAAGTATAAATCATGTACCTTGCACAGAGCCCCATTACAATGATTATGTTATTTAACTCTTGAGTCATGTGAAAAATCTAGTACCTTAGCTTGACAAGTCATAGTGACTCAATGTGCAAATGCTAAAGTAAAATTAGGGCTTACTAAAATATATATTACTTTGATTAGAAAAGGGGTATAGGCGATTGCATTTTCTAGAATTCAGTCTGTTACAAGTAGTTATTAATTCGTATTAGAATATTGAAAGCAATCTAGTATTAGTCACAGCAAAGCTGGTGTCAAACTGCATGGGACTAGCTCATACTTTAAACACTGTAATTCTACCAGTATTGCAGAAAAGGAAACTGATACATAAGTAATAACCAGTCTTCTATTTAAACTTGCTTTCATTTGCATTCTAAGTGTTCTTTTTGGACACAAATTCATAGTTGTTGAAGTTAAAGAATGTTTACGGATAAAAATTTTATTTATCTACAAAAGCTAACACTCAAGGATTTTGTTGCAAAAAGTTTCAACAATCACTATGCTTCTCCTCAGAATTCTAAGTTAATTCATTTGACAAGGCAAATGGTTTCATATTTATTAGAAATTGAATTGGTATCATTATCTCTCCTCCTCAAATAATGCACTTGGCCTTTCAGTGTTACATAATTAACCATTTTGATACCAACCAGTCCAATACCACCCCTGGTTCTATCATATAAACCTATCATTTTAAAAAGATCTAAGCTGAAACCTTGCATCAAAATTTCATGTTAATTTCTGTTCCAAATAGCAGTTCAATAATGGCAAAGTTATTTTGCTAAATTCTTCAATTATTTCAAACAAAAACAGCATATTTCAACAGATATATGGTAACTAAAGTGTTATAACTTCTAATTTAAGAAGACAGACATCTTTTATCTTTTACTTGTTTTAGTCATTGGACTACAACCATGCTGGGGCATTGGCTTGAAGGGTTTAATTGAACAATTCATCCCCATTACTTATATTATTGAAATCTGGTGACTTATTCTATCAGTCTCTTTTTAATGAAATGCCAAGTTACAGGGTAAGTAAACAAACCTACACCAACTGTCAAAGCAATGAAAGGGGACAAAACAAACACACACGCAAGACGGGATTTTTTCAGTTTCCCCTGTATCAAATCCTTTCACAAGGCTTTGCTCAGCCTAGGGCCTTAGCAGAAGTTACTTTCCCAAGGACTGAACCTGAAATCATGTGGTTGGGAAGCAAACTTCTCACCACACAACCTTGCCTACAATACATACATAAAAAAGGTGTATGAAATAATATGATTCTCATCCATTTTTTTTTTAAGTGGAATTAAATGTATGTGTGTGGATTGGCATTGACCTAGAATCATAAAGAAGTCAAAACTAATATTATTAGATGTATGATTGCAGTACTAGCATTTCAAAATTACATATATATATTAATAGTGAATTAATATATATTGTAACTCACCCTCAGTACTACTAAATACAAATCACAAAATATCATGGTAGTAGCAAACATCAATATTTTCATTAAATATTCATTATATATCCGTTCACCAATTTAAAAAATTATGTTTATAACACTTTAAAATATATAAACGAACAGCAGAATTGTAAACTGAAAATTGGAGATAAAATCTATAATTTAATATTAATGAACTTGTCTACAATTTGGCACCTTTAAATCTCAATGAAATTTTATATGATTGTCAGGCTAAAAGAAATAAATACTGGTGTGTGTATGAATGAACATATATATATATATCTGTGTGTGTGTGTATAGAGAGAGAGATACATACATGCATACACACACATTTACAATTAAAAAGATAAAAACAGAATCCAAGGAAGAGAAAAAGAGAATGAGAGAGATTGAAGACAGCTAATATTCATACATAAATGCACGCACACATATTTATGTCTATATATATTGACATATTCACGCACACATTGTCATACATATGCACAGAATACAGTGTGTATGTGTATACTTAAGTATACTTACATTTGCAAATGCATGAAGATATACTTGTATTTGATGTCGCCTAACATACAGAATTAAATAAGATAAAAATAAAAAGATCATAAGTTCAAATCCTTTTCATAATCACTTAAAAACAAGAATTAAAATATGCAAGTTAAAATATTTGCATGAATAATATTTGAAACATGCTAGTGTGCAAACTGATATTTAAAGCATGGCTACATTTTATATCTTATTTAGATTCCATTGTTATGTGCCATGCATGTTTCTGTTGAACCCAGTAACCAATTTACCTTGAATTTGAAAATGAAGCCAACTTTTTCTGCTAATGCCCCAAAGGAAGGCATGAATATTAAACAATCTCTAACTTTTCACAATAAAATCATGATCATGTCTAAGAAATTTTTTGTAGCACTGAAATCATTTTTACCTTCCTCCATTGTTTTGTAGCAAGTATCTTACGGAAGACAGCTACCACCTAATTTCAATATATTTATTTTCAAGATTTTTCTATTATCTTTGTTATGCAATTATATATTGCTAAAAAATATAGAATTTGCACAGGGAACTCATTATGGTAAACTGCCGTTTTGGAATGTAACAGCTTTGAGAATCAAATCAAATATCTATCTTTGATTCAATGATAATAAATTAGCAGAAATAGCAAAACATTCAGCAAAGCATCTTACAGTATTCTATTTTATCCTTCCTGGGGTCAATTTCATCTTATAATGCTCTAAGATCAATACAATAAGATTTAGTAATATATTGGAATTGACCCAATGAATTGCGTAACTACCACCTATTCAAAAATAATTATTCCATTGAGGCATCAAGAAGACTGCATTTAAAGAAACTTTTTTCATTTTTTGTTATCCTCTCTAAGAATATTGACATATAGGTTTGCCTTGATTTATGATACATGAGGATTTAAAAAAGTTTTAACTAGTACACATTCTCTAGATCATTAAAGTTCAACTCCAAATAAACTGATTTAGCTTTCATCCTTTCAGGATAAAATAAGCACCAGTATTATACTGAGTAACATCATTGTACTGAATAACTTCAATTGATTCTATCCTTCTGCTACCCAAAATCTGACTAAAAATACTGAGAGAAATTCTTACTTTCAATTTTCTATCTGAGTATAATAGACAGAATAAGAAATTTTCATATAAACTGTTCAAAATATTTTTATAGTAGTTGAATGACCTTTTTAATGCTTATTACTTAATCAGGAAGCCAAATTTGAATCAACTTTCAATGAGGCAAATTCAAGTAACCAAATAACTAAAATGCAAAATGACCAAGATACAAGTTAAACACATGACTACTCAGTTGATTGCCAACACTTTATCTTCACAGCTAGTCAGTTTATAATCTCTTTGTATAAACTCATTACACATGATAAGCTTATCTCATCAAAATGTTCTAACTACTTATGCGTATTAGTATGAAATACAACTTGAAATTACAAAATACATTCACTGACACTATATAAGATTATTTGAATGTAAAAACGATACAGCTGATTGCTTATGAAATTAATCTTTCACTTAAGTTTTCACATTTGTATGGAAGGAAAACATGTACCTCAGGGATGTACATGTTTTTTTAAAATTAACTAATAGCAATGTATGTGAAGTGAAATAAGTGCAGTTTAGTGGGTTGCATATTCAGTTAGTACATGACATTACTTTCTACTATGTATGAAGCTAACAATTTCATTATTTTAGTCTAATGGCAGTAGCGGCAGAATGAGGGCTGTTAATCAAAGGCATTGAAGCCATGACTATGGTATTTTCAGTATCTCGGGGTCTGTACCGCCCAATATATCCTTTATTAAAGAAAGTAGGGTGTGATTTGGGGGAGATTCAGCTGCTATGCTAAGTAATTTGGGAGAAATTACAGAGGTTCCCTATTTGGCTTGCAGAGTAAATGCCTATTTATATGATAACTAAGTTCAAGCTTTGAATACTTGAATAATTTAAATATTTGAGTAAGTTTAATATTTCATGATCCAATATATCATTTTAGATCTGTTCAGTTTGGCACACAAGTTAAAAAATTTTTTTAAACTAAACAGTTTGAAATTTCGTATACTGGTGGGATTTCTCACTCAGAACATGATTTACTTTGAACATTTTTGACAAAATTTCATATTTTAGAAGTTATTTCAAGTTAAAGTTGTTGTATTTGGGTAATTTAGCCAATCAACGACATGCATTCAGTTGAAGAAAGCTACTGCTGTTTGTGATAGTAATCGAAGAGGAACAGCTTCCAGGTCATCTCTACTAAATGTCCCCACTCAGTTCTATTCGTATTTTGAGTGAAGACAATTCCACCATTATCCATTCTTCCTTTCTAGTCAGCACCCTGCATTCCTTACTCTTTTGCTCCCTACTGGCAGACAGCCGCTAGCAACCAGTGAATGAACTTGTTACTACCACTACAATTACTGTATTTTCCAGTGTATAAGCTGCAATTTTTTTACCTGGAAAACTTAGAGTGTGGCTTACAGCTACAGTGCATTGGTGCCTGGAAGAAAACAAAGCATATTTATTTTGTTTTACCTTTATGTTTTGATAATGTTATTTTTTATCTAATAAAGACCTTTGTATTGACGAAATGTGTTTGTTGTTGGTTATAGTAAGATAAAAATCATAATAACAATGCATCTCATAGTTGTAAAATAAGGCATTTTGAAACTCCATACACATCAACAACAAAAAAGCTAGCTGTGGACCTGTAGCTCTATATGTTTCCTGGTTACTCTGATGAACCAAGCAAAAAAAAAAGCATGTAATATGCAACACAGGCAGTAAACAAAAAATAAAATAGAACAGAGTGGTGACATTTAGTAGAGATGACCTGGAAGTTGTTCCTCTTTGATTACTATCGCAAACAGCAGTAGCTTTCTTCAACTGAATACAACAACTTTAGCATGAAATAACTTCTAAGATACAAAATTTTGTCAAAAATGTTCAAAGTAAAACATGTTCTTGGTGAGAAATTCCACCAGTATACCAAGTTTCAAGCTGTTTGGTTAAAAAATATTAATTAAAAAATCTGTAAGCCAAATTGAACAGAGTCATCATTTTTTTATTGAAGAAAGTAGAATGTCATCCAAGGAAGATTTAACTGCTATTTCTATTATACTATATAACAAAAAAAAAATAGTGTGTACAAATACTCAAATATTTCTAACATCCAATAAAGATCACAGATGTGATTGATCACACTATGAATACTCAAGCTACTCACAAATTTAGTGCTCTCCATGAAGTCATTTTATTCTAGTTTTATCAGCAGATTGAGTCAAAAGTATTCATTCAATGCCATTCAACAAGCAGGAATTAATCACAGCCACAGAATATAAATTTATAACACATCAGCCAAAAATACTTGTGGCAGATTGTCAGTTATGAACCAAGTACAACAGTTAGTATGAACAAAAAAAATTCACTATCTACTTCAGGCTTTCATTTTCATTGATACACAAGTCCAAAATCAATTATCAAACATTTTTATTCTAAGTAGTAAGCAGTATGAGAATTAGTTGCACTTTTTGGCATATACTTTATGAGACTGCTAATTTAATTTGAAGCATAAAAGGGTTTTAACCCTTTAGCATTCACATTGTTTTGAATTAATCATGTAGTTTTGAGATTTTGATGAGGTGACTTAATTTTTACAATGATATTGTAGGGTTGGTGTGAGAGGCAACATCTGAACAGCTTGAACATAAAGCATGTAGAATATTTTGGCTAGATACAGCTGGTTTAAATGGAAACTGTAAACTAATCATTTGATAAGACAAGATGATGATACTTCACTTAGAATCCCTACAGTAGTACAACAAAAGACTAATGAAGTGTTTGTAAGTTTATAAAAAGTTCTACAGAGCATCTAGTTCCCTAAATGGCTGTTGCTTCTAAGAAGAGTACATGTGCCTTATAACATATCTCATTGTTCACTATTGTAGTGATTGGCAGACATCTCCAGTTATACCAGCCAAGATATTCAGACCATTCACCCACTACAATGCAGAAAATATATCAAAATGTTTTTATTTTCCTTAAAAAAATGTTGGCCATACGAAGCATCAGATATGGTGTGCAAGAGAGACAACTGCGCTAGTATTGTCATGTGCTGTGTATGCTTGAGGAGAGCTGGGTGAAGAAATGTCACTCTCTAACAGTAGAAGGAACCTGTGGAAGAGAGAGACCCAGGATGACATGGGATGAGGTAGTGACGCATAACCTTCAAACATTGGGCCCCACAGAGGCAATGATAAGAGACTGAGATCTCTGGAAATATGCTGTGATTGAGAAGACCTGGCAAATAAAGTGAGATCACAGCTGTAGCCTATACCAGTGTCACATAACCAGCCCATTTAAAAAAGTACCTCTGAATCGTCGGGTGACACACCATGCTTGAGGAGACCTATTGAGTCAAATAAAATAAAATCACAAACAAAAATGGCAAATGTAGTTGTGGCCAATGCCAGTGCCATCTGACTGGCTCTCATACTGGTGGCATTCAATAAGCACCATTCATGCATGGGCTATTGCCAGTGTCACTTGATTGGTTCCCCATGCCAGCTGAATGTGACTGATGCAGTGCTGCCTGACTGGCTCCTGTGCCAATGGCATGTAAAAAGCATCCACTACACTCTCGGAGTGGTTGGCATTAGGAAGGACATCCAGCTGTAGAAACATTGCCAGATCAGATTGGAACCCAGTGCAGCCTCCTGGCTTGCCAGTACCCAGTCAAACCATCCAACCCATGCCAGCATGGGAAATGGACGTTAAACAATGATGATGATGACTATAGTAATTGTGCTGCATCAAATCAGTTTTCATCAATAACATTACTTATTTCCTCATAATCTCAGACAGATTGCCTGTAGCTACCATAGTAAATGTCTATTATCTCGTTTACTAAGTAATTTCAGTACTTCATCTAGTCAGTTATTGATAGCTTTACCAATACATTACTTATTGACCAAAATGACAGATTAAGTTGATTCTGATTGATTTTTACTTGTTATTAAAAAATTTGAACAACTATCAATCATCTTTTTTACCATGCACACACAGATTTTTGTCTTTTCAGATATTATCAAGGCTGTGTAGTTAAGAAGCTTGCTTCCTGACCATATGATTTTGGATTCAGTCCAACTACATGGCACCTTGGGCAAGTGTCTTCTACTATAGTCCCAGGGTGACCAAAGCCTTGTAAGTGGATTTGACAGACAGAAACTGAAAGAAGCCCATCGTGAGTGTGCATGTGTGTGTATGTGTTTAAGTATACCCTTGTCTTAACATCAAGTGATGGTTATGAACAAGCAGTTTTGTCATACAAGTGATGTCATTTGGTTCCAGTTTTCTTTGGCCATGTGGAAATATTACCTTGTTTGGAAACAGGTGAAGGTTATCAACAGCAAGCACATCCAATCATAAAAAATCTGCCTCAGTAAATTCGGTCTTATCCATGAAAGCATGAATAAGTGGATGTTGAGTGTTGTTGATAATTTTTAAAGATCTGTATGCTTGTGAGTGTATGTATGTGTGTGCATATATATATATATATATATATATATATATCTCATCATCATCATTAAATGTCCATTTTCCATGCCAGCATTGGTTGGACAGTTTGACCAGGACTGGCAAGCTGGATGCACTTCCTAATACCAACAACTCTGAGAGTGTAATGGGTGTTTTCATGTGCAACAACTGCAATTTTACTTAGCTTGGCAGGTCTTCTCAAGCATAGCATAATGCCAAAGGTTTTGGTCATTTGTCATTGCCTCTGTGAGGCACAACACTCAGGAGGTGTTTTTCACTTGCCACCAGCATTAGCTACTTTGCCTCCGTGAGGCCAAACACTTGAAAGGTGCTTTTTACATGCCACCAGCATCAGTGCCAGTTATGTGACACCAGCATTGGCCATGACTATGATTTCACTTGGCTTGATGGTTTTTTTCAAGCACAACATATCACCAAAGGTCTTGGTCACTAGTCATTGATTCTGTGAGGCCCAAAGTTCAAAGATCATGCTTCACCACCTTGTCCTATGTCGTTCTGGTTTTACCTCTACTACAGGTTCCCTCTCCACAGTTAGAGATTAGCACTTCTTTACACAGCTGTCCTTGTCCATACACATCACATGACCATACTAGCGTATGGTCATGTGATGCACACCACATTTGATACCTCTTATGCCCAACTTTTCTCTCAAGATGCTTACACTCTATGAAACATGCACAGACGTTGCACATCTAGTGAAGCATACTGGTTTCATTTCTTTCAAGCCAATGCATGTCCTCAGCTGTCACAGCCCATGTTTCACTGCCATGTAACATAGCTGTTTGCACACAGGCATCATACAATCTGCCTTTCACTCTGAAGGAGAGGCCCTTTATATATATATATATAATCTAAAGAAAGGGATTAAATATACACCTGGCACAGTCTGGGCCTTTCTTGCAAAAATATGTTTGGGAATCAATTCAGACATAGCAGTAATTGCTCTATGGCTTATGTGGAAATGGGTTTATGGATTTATGTGGTGTACCACATTGTACTTAATAAATGAAACAGATCTTCATTCCCAAATTGCACATCCATGATGGAGAACATATTCATACAAATGCTTCTTATGTTAGTAAACATCTGAGGAGATATCACCATCGTTATCGAGTGGAATATTGGAAAACTGAAGATCGAGGAGGTTGTTATTAATAAATCAAGTCTATCTATCAACAACACTGGAGTGTTGCACAAGGCAAAATGTTTAATATAACACTACCCATCTGCACATGTCACATTCAACTCTATCCCTATATAGCTGTGCAGATCAGATTAAATTCAATTTCTCTTTTCTTTTGTTAAAGACTTATCAAAACCAAAATATTGAAATATGGATTGTAAACCATTACTTTTTTTTGTTTTGCTTTTGTTTTCACTCTTTATTTCTAACTTCCATTGTTGCAGCCTCTTAGAACACTTTTAACCCTATTTCACAATACTTATATTAACTATACTTCTTTAATATTATGTCAAAATATGTATGTATGTAAAATAGAATTTCAGTCACAAAATGCTGAATGCCAAGACTGGAGATATACTCCTACATAATCGGAAGTTCTGGAGACATGTTCTTTATCAGTATTTGTGAGATGGAAAAGATCAATAATCTAGAAAGGATGAACAGCTGTCCGAAACAAAGAAACCTTACAAAATGCTGTTGATGTCTAACATATGTAATACTTATGGCTTCTTAGAAAGGTTTAAATTTATGTTGTTACTTTATATGTATAATCAAGGTGGGAAATACTGTGTGTATTGATCCTTGAAGCTACTTGCTTACTTTAACATAAAAAGAAGTTGACCAAAACTTGTGAATGGAAACTTGAATAGGGTAACCATTCATTTGTTTATCATTATATCGATAAAATATAAAGAGGATTGTGGATATCAAAAACAATTTCATTCCAGGCCAAATGACTTGTAGTATTTAGTTTCATCATCTTGCATTCTGGAAATAAATTCCACTGAGGTTGACAATCCTACACATAGTAAAATCCATACAATAACCACTAAATCACCAATACACATATACACATCACCCAACATCATGATAAGGACATTGCAGTCTTTTAAACTAAGTGCTGTGATCAATTGAGTTATTGATGCATCTTCCCAAAATTTGTGAGCTTATGCCAAAATTACGAGTGTCTACCCCACACACTATAACTGAAGGTAACTCATAACACCAACACAAATAGCCCTGCTCCTAGAAATGACTACATAAAGACAAGTATTCTCTCCCATTCTCACTAAGAACCTAACTGAACAAGTAGCATTCCCCAATTAAAGGAAATAAATAAACAGCAACTTAAAGATAAAATTCAAAAAATATAGACACATTACATCTCCAGGTACTGATGGTTGAAAAATACTAAACAAAAAGAACAAGCATAGGGAAGCCTGTCTCCTGAAAAAAAAAACAAGAAAAGAAAAATGAACAGAAAAACATCTTTGTAAGAGCATATCTATTGAGAAAATTCTTATTAGTGATATACCTTGAAAACAAAAGGCAGATCTATGCCTGTAAATCTACAAAATCTATCAGCAGCTATCTTCACAAGAGATTCAAATTAAACACTTCTCAAAAATTATAAATATGCTAACACATCCTAAATTCTTGAAGTGTCAATAAAACATACAGACACACACTTGCCAATAAACAACATGACAAGGACCAAAAAAATCATGGAAATAAAAACATTAGTTGTATTAGTCTCAATACAAGTGAATTTGCTATCTTATGCGCTACATTATGAGTTGTAGTAAGAACTGTCTAGTTTGAACACCCTGATATGGAACTGGCTAAATCATAGATTCAAGATCTATGAGTTATCAAAAGATCAAGTTGATGTATCAGGAGTTGGTACTACAGTGAAATGTCTTGAAAGGAAGTACTGCTATAAGCAATAACCTAAAAAGAAACCTAACAGATTTGAAACTCATAAGGTTCACTATTGTTGTGCGATTTTAGACACTTCTAGATCCACCCAGCACTTATATAAATGTACTTAACTTGATTCAAGTGCTTTCACATTGATGAGCATTTGGCACATGTCCACTATCAGGACAAATTTGCTAGAAAAATAGTAGACATTGCTGATCACTGAACCATACAATTTACTATACATTATAAATAATCCCCTACCAAAAAAAGTCATGACACACACAATCTTATTCTGATAGATTTATATTCAGATACTATAAGTCTAGAACATTTGTACCAGATCATAAACCTGTGCAGTTAAAATTGAATGTTCTAGTGTAGAAGGATAAATCAAAGAAGAGAAAAATAGAGTGTTAAAAAAAAGCCCAAACTTCTGAGATATGTAGTACAAATTAATTCACTAGTCAACTATTTTTAAGGAAACATGAAACCAATAAGACACGTACTCAGATGAAAACAAGTATATGCAAAACCATAAACATTTTCATCCTAAGCAAAGTAATTACCTAAAAAAACAAAAAGGACAAAGCTTGCACTCAGGAAAATGCAGAAAAGCTTCCAGAAGGAATTACAATTTCTTCTATCACATAAAGAAGAATAATACTGAAAAAAACAATACGTAACCTAGAAATTACTGATCATTCTTATAGTGACATCTGAGTGAAGGCTGCAAGTGATGTAAAATGCTAGCAATCAAAACTGAGTCAATTAATTTGACTCACTAAGAACCTGCATTCTAGTTATAAAGCCCTTTCTATCTTTTATTATAAAATATTCTATAAACAAGATTTAAACAATTTTGGAGGAAAAGAATTTAATTGGTTATAAAAACTTGGTTTTTATTTTATCAACTTTGGATGAATGAAATGCTACCTGCCATTTCTACTAACTCATAGATTTCTATATTATAACATATGGGTACTTTTATTCTACACCAAATTCAATGTTAGTAGAAGGTAGGGTCATTGTTTACCAAATCAATTAGTATATCATTGATATTTATTTTATTAATCCAAAGAGATGAACTTAAAAATTATCTGAGTGGGATTTGAATGAGAAACCAAGAAGGAAAAAAGTAAACAAGTAAAATAAATCATTTAGTCACCACTCTACTGTCTCACCAATCACCATCAGCTTTCTAATATAAGGAATTAAATTATGCAGAATTAAAGGAACAATTAATGGTGTAAAGTATTAGAAGCTGGATATGTTTATTATCACACTCTATTGTATGCCAAAAAATTACACACTGATATACAATATCTCTAAGCCTTAACTATAAATGGTTCGAAGAAGAGATGTTTGATTTCAAAATAGCTCCAAAGATTATTTGACTAATATCTTAAAACACTATTTCTATAATTTAAAAATAATACAATAAAAAATAGTATAAAAACAAGCTATAAATAGTGATTGCTTTCAAAAGAATATGAATTTCAAAACAGTAATGGTCTTAAAGATTAAAGTTCTTTCATTCATATTTCTATAAATTTACCAGTTAAAATTCTTAGTTGTTTTTTTATTGTTTATATGATTGGTTGCTTTTGCTGTTTTTAACATGAAGGCTATTTTTCCTCTCATTTATTTAATAATTGATTTTTAACATTAATGCAAAGAATATTAATAAAGTAAATTAATTGAATTCATCGAAATGTTTCCCAAAACTCCAATGTCTTTGTCCTGCGATAAGCTTAAGTAAATTAGTTTATTCCACATTTTACTTGCAACAAAAATAATCCTTCTATATTACTTGTTGATAGAAGAGATGTAACACAGCTATGAAACAAGGAATTACAACAGGAAGACAAACAACACAAATTATCTTCAGTAAAATATTCTGTGATTTCATTGATTTATCAGTCCCTCGTTTTTCATTGTTCTCACCCTTCTATGGCTTAATCGCTCTTCAGCAATCCTCTTACTCTTCCCGTCATTCCATAAAAATGAATGCATATGTATGTATGAGCACACACACATGTGTATAGATACACACACACATACATATTATATATATATATATATATATATATATACACACACACATATACACACACACACATATACACATACACACACACACATTATATATTAAGAAATGAGAAGAAAAAGTAGACCACCTGCAACAGGGGAGAGACAAGTTTTAACAAATGTTATATTAGTTTAATGTTTAAAGAGAAGAGAAAATATCTCAGCATTTCAGACACTGGCCCTCCATTAGAAAAATAGAAGAATGAGAAAAGGTAGTGAGAAAAAATAGTAAGGTGAGAGTAAGGTGGAAAGGTTGGAGGAGCTTAAAGACAGGCAAGAGAAAAGGAGAAAGAAAAGAGGGAAGAATGATGTGAGAAGGCTGTGGGAAATGAGATGCAGTGGGAAATGGGAAGCAGTAAAAAAGCATTAAAAATATATATGTAATGAACTCAAAAAAGAACGCAATACAAAAAAGAAATGTATTAGTTTAACATTTAAGAAGGAAAGGAAAGGAAAGAATCTTGATGTTTCTGACACTGGTCCTACATCAAAAATAAAATAAAATAACGAGAAAAGGTAGAGGGAAGAATAAAAAGAAGATAAAGAATATAATATAATATATATATAATGTTCCATGCATACCGTCTAAATAGTCAGTTGGTCTGGATTACTAATGCAGTTCTGGTATACAACACAAACCTCTTTCTGTTGGAAAGTAGTTGCTCAATGTCAGCATATCTTTTCTTTACAATTAGATTACCATGGTGGAAACTTACACATGAACCATTGCTGATGTTTCAAATTTGGAAGAATTAGCAAATACATTGAGAGGCTCCAAGTGTGCAAATCATATCTAGAACAAGCCCTTTGGTTAACAGGGACAAATGAGCAGCTGAGAAACTGATTAAAGTTCCAAGAGGTGGAAAGCAAATCACTTAATGCAATTTCACATTTATGAAATCACTCACTGATTTCATTATCTTGTTAAACCTTATGGTTTACGTTAGATATCAGTTAAAAAATGTGGCAACATATTTCTTTAAAAGTCTATTATATTTTATACACTGTATCATTTAATGTAGTAAATGTTGAAAACTACATATATATATAGATGTATGTGTGTGCACATGTCTGTATATGTGAATAAGGTGCAGGATTCAATTCCCTGTGAAGGCTTGCTGGCCACTTTTTGTTTAGAAAATATTCTCATATTCCAAAGGCTATTATTAAGCATCATAATTATATGGAATTTGTCATCAGGGTTCTCTTAGCTTAATGGTTAAGAGCGGTCAGCCAGAATTTGAGAGGTACAGGGTTTTATTCTTGGTAGAGGCTTGCTGGCCACATTTTTCTACCTTCTAAAGAGTATTTATCCAATCCTCTAAGCTGTCCTCACAGTCTTCCTCATTCAAGAAATTTCTTTATTTTCCGTGTGTGTATATATATACATATACGTGATGGACTCTCCTATCAAAGATGATAGGAGAGTCAGCTTTTGCTGAATGACTTGCACAAATGATTTGTTTATAGTGACCAAATGCTCGTGCCACATATTAGCTCACTCTCTCCATCAAATCAACGTTGTCTGAACAGGTGCACTGTGTATCATGTGTCAAGTGTTTAGTGATCACAGAGCAACAGGAGATGAAGTTTTTTGCTCAAGAACGCAATGCAACACTGTCTAGGAATTGAAATCATGATTGCTAGGTCATGAGTGCAACACACTCATCACTAGAACACTGTATCATTCTGGATTTGTCAGCCATTCCTGGACACACTAAGGTTTTTGAGCATATTAGTAGTCCTGTTGAGCTCATTTGTATGGATGGACAATTGAAAAAAAAAATATGTGACTATTTGTGTATATATGCACACTCATATACACATGTACCACACACACATTTAAAGCTATCCAGAACACAATGTGTAATATTCATAAATATTAATATTTTTTCATTATAAATATTCTGCACATTAATGAATGTTAAGAATCAATTATTTCTTTGAAATGAAAGGAAATATAGTCTTCAGTTCAAAACAACAAAAAGCAACAAAACTAAAAACAAACAATAAAAAATACCAAATTAGATAGACTGACCTATCTTCTCATTGAATTATAGTGTAAATGACTGAGCATTCTACAGACACTTATGCTGCTACCATAATCCACAGATGGAATCAGAATGGCACAGTGTGACAATACTGATTCCTTGAATTACATATATGATTTAGCCTACAAGCTTGACAGTATGGCAGTTTTCCCCCATTCTGTGACTGTAGGCACCCTCATCTGGGATGCCAAAGGCAATGACACTGTCACCAGTGGCAGCTTCGTGGGTTCAGCTACCAGCCCAAGCTCCACTGCTCATCAAACTGAGAAAAGCTAACTGTTAAGGTATTGGTTGCTCTATGACAGGTTTATGGTTGAGCCTATGGCAGTGGAGAACTTCAGCATTCTCGGCCTCCAGAATGGCTATTCCAGCACATCTTCCTTGCTATCCTCTGGAGCAATGCTTTTTCCATTTTGTTTGGTGGGGCCATGAAGAAGTCTGACTTACAGGGCTCCTTAATGTAAAGTTAGTCCGTACATTTAACATTTATAATGAAATAGACAGAAATGCTGCCTTAATATTCTTTTTTGTGTTTCTGTTGAAGCTGTGATTAATTGTATTCGGTTTAACAGTTGTAGCAGTAGAAATCTTCAGGATAACTGAAAAAGCTTTCACACTATCTCTCTACTTAATTTCACTCACAAAATTTAACTTGACCTAAAGTAGACAATTACCAAAGTGCTATACACTAGGAAATGAGCCTAGAATTTTATGCCTGTGAAGCAAACTTTCTAAACATGTGGCCATACCTACTTACATACATTCTATATAAACTGTATCTGACATCTATATCCAACAACCATAGAGGCTTATATAATAGGTGATTTCCACTGAATTCAGTAGCATTATGTAGATGTGAAATGAATCTTTCTTCATATAATATGCTGGTCTATTGACAACAACATTTACAATAAATCTGATGTCAATTTCCCAATAGCTAAGTATTCTGCCCAATAAATAACAGAGCATCTATAGCAAAGAGGAAACTTAATCTCCAATGATCAAGTCATCCAATATTTTTAATACATCCAGCAATGTTATCTCAACAGTTACTGACCCAATGAGAGCCTTTATATGGCTCCGCAACCAGCAAGAAATAGTGTCCAAATCTCTGTCACATCATACCTACTGCTTTATATAAGGAAAGGGTACATTAGATAATGTAATCTTACATAATCCTAAAAAGATGGAATGGTCACAGCTGAAAGGGTTTTGATCATATATAGGTCTGCTCTGACAAGTCTGGCTGACCTGAGGTTAAACAATAACCTCAAAATAAACTATATAAAATCATTAAGATGTGTTCAACTGAAGGGACTGTCATGATGCAGTGGTTCTTGGATAAATCAACCTGGTAGAATATATCCTTTTCCAATATAACCACAGGAGGAATAATGGAACTCAACATTGCAAGCTAACAAAATACTTATTGGTTTTATAGTGCTACTGTTGTTTAAGGAGATGTAGTCTATATCTCTGTTGTAATAATTAAAAGTTATGCAAACTAGGCTATTTTGTAACATGTATTTCAGCCAGATGACATGTTGTTGTATAGGATGCAGGATATTTTGGATAGTAGTCTGGCATCCTATCAATGCAGCCATCTGTGATTCACATAGATATTATAAATCTGTACAAATGGATGAAATATAAAATTCTCATATGTAAATATAGGAAATCTAATCATATCTACATTGAAATAAACAATGTTCAAAAGGAATATACAAAAGTAAGTAATCTGCAATAAATATATAATATGCAAGAGATTCTTGCACAGTGATTTCTCAAGTGACTTTTTTCATCTGAATAGACACACACATAACATTACATTATATATTTTTTTCATGTTGTATAATCTGCTGAGGAGCTGGGGCTGCAGTGAAATTGAATGTTACTGAAGCTTGAAACTAATAAAAAAAACAAACAGGATAACATTAATGTAGTATATGGCATTGTCATCAGCATTATTTTGAAATTCTATTGAATTCTATTTAGATGAATCTTAGGAAAAGGCAAAATAAAACCCAAAAACTGTTGTGTTCCAGACAAATAACAATGTTATTGTAATACTGTCCTTATCTTAGTGAAAAAATGCTGGGAAATACTATTTAATTTCGCAAAGGATTCAAGACCTTATTGATTTGCTTTTCGTGTAGAGAAATGCTTCTGATTAAATCTGGATTCAATGAATGATACTAATTCAATACTATATAAAAGAAACTGAAAATTTGGGAATAAACATGGGGAAGTAAATAAATTTTTTTAAACATTTTTTATTATTATTCAATGAGAAAATCTAATAATTTAAGTGCATGTTAAACTATTAATAATAATATTAATATTTTCAAAAATAATAATTTGAATAATAAGAATATTAAATTCTTTTTTTTATTTCATTATTTTCACAAGGATGATTGATGGTGGAGACATTAGGGAGAGGCTATAAAATGCATGTGGAGAGATTTACATTGAAATGAAATTAAATGACAAGTGATAGTATACACAGTATATAAATACAGCAGCTCATCACACTCTCAGATCATTAGATTTGCTCATTGAATTAGAACACTATGTTTACTATTATTGTTATTATTACTGAGGATGGTAGACACAGTAGTATGCCTTACAGTATTTAATTACACCTACTTACAATCTAAGCTCAAATCTCGCCAGTCAACATTGCCTTTCATCTCCTTGCAAATTTCTGGCTGCCTTGTTAGAAATTATTATTATGTTAAAGGTGATGGACTGGCAGAATCACTAAACCATTGGGCTCACAGTATTTCTCCCAGATTCGTACATACCGAGTTCAAATTCTACCAAAGTCAACTTTGTCTTTCATTACCCTGGCTTTGATAAAAATAATGTACCACTCAAGTACTGGGATCTATTCAAGAATATTCCCTTCCACCAATTCAAAGCCTTGTGCCTGAGTAAGAGATCAATGCCTGAGTAAGAGATCAATGTTTTGTAAAAATGTCATTCAGTATTAGTTCTGACTCCTTACATTATGAGTTCAGATCCAATTGATGTCAGCTTTGCCTTTCAACACTACAAGGTTGATAAAATAAAGTGTCAGTTAATTCCTGTATGCGGTGTTACTACCTTCTACCCTTAAAATTGCTAGCCTTGCGCTTAAATCAGAATTATTAGTGTTGCTATTATCATCATCAACATGACAATGGTTTTTAATCTTATTACAATGGTTTCTTCTTTAGGCACAAGGCCAGTAATTTTCAGGGAAGGATTTTAATCAATACCATTGACCCTAAGACTTGACTGGTACTTTATTTTATCAACCTTAAAAGGATGGAAGATGATGTTGACCTCAGTGGGATTTGAACTCACAATTTAAAGAGCCAGAAGTAATACTACAAAGCATTTATTTCTTCAACACTAACAATTCTGCCAGCTCACGTCCTTAATCTTGAGATTATAATAATTGCTTTTTCTTTTAGAATTTTACATGTACAGGATTATTATAATATACTGGATTTTTTTTATTACACAGTCATTGTTGTGCTGATGACCTTTTGCAGAGCCTCCAAAAACGATAGGCAAAAAAGAGGAGAGTATACTCAGCCTGAAGACTTGACATGAACGCTTGTAACAGAGTAAAAACTGCTAGAGGTATTCTGTAGATCAGTTGGTGATATTAATCCAGGAGACAGATTAAGTCTACTATCTAAGATCAGGAACAATCCTTTTGATGGGCTTCCACAGTTTCTAGTTACCAAATTTTATTCAAAAGCCTTTGGTTGAACACGGACCAAGATGCTGCAAGGTGGGACTGAGCCCAAAATCACATAGGAACTAAATTTCTTAACAGAGCAATATTTTCAACCATGATGACTATCTAATGTATGTATACTTTTATATGTATTATTTTTATTATCTGTGTGTATGAATATGATACATATGTGGTGTGTGTGTGCATGCACATCTATGGAGAAAGTAGTTTGGAAATTTTAGTTGGTTTGCAAAAGTTATTTCAAAAGCTACAAGTGATCTTCAAAATAATATTTTGAGAAGTGTGTACTAGCTGAACTTCAATAAGTCAGAAAATAAGTATATACTACTTATGTCTGTTGTATATTTAGTAATATTTGACAGATGCTGTACTAGAAAGTGTGTATAAGCTCATTATAAAATAGAAGGTCAATCCATAAAATGTTTTCCTCACCATTGTTTTGCTTTCAGAGTATTTTTGCTTCTGCCAACACACATACTTCTTTAAACACTTTCTTTTAATTACCTTGCTTAATTATCTCTAAACATTGATCTTGCCCTCACCCTGAACCACCAATCCTATTTGGCACACTGAACACTCTCTTCTTATTACATATTTCAAAAATTAGAAGTCAGCACTTTTTCAAGCCAAACTATATCAGCAATCCATATTTTTATTTTCTACTAATTTTTCTAAAATCAAAAATAGCATTCTGGGAATGGTGCTTTTCTTTGTAAGACATTCAAAATCTCAATTCAGTTTCATTGACATTATTCTGCTGTATATTCAGTCTGATGCTGTTGTTGCTTAGCTCCCAGTCAGCCTTAATCAACCAGTCTTCTTATCATAAGCATTGCAGCCGTAACATCTTATCCTTTTTAAAGAGATAATTTATCTGTGACTAAATTATCCAATGTGTCCCTTCTTTTAAAATATTAAGGTATATTTTTTAAGGGAGATTTGGTTGATATTTTTAGCACCTGAAAACTTTCTTGTTAATTGGTTCTATCCCATCGATGAAATTTTTTCAATCAGTCATAATTTTTATCATCAATAGATTATCATATTTTTAGCATAACTTCCATGAAGTATTTTACACCCAAAAGCAATATCTGAATGTTCTTACTTGCAAGGCCTTCACAAATTTTATATCATTTTTACTTTTCTTTATTTCTTCATATTCTTCTTTCTGCATTTTCTTCTGGCATGTTAAAGATGAAACAATTTTCCTGGAATTCAAGTAATAGCTTAGCTATCTATGACTTTTTATCTAAGCCATTAAATATTCTCCTCTGTAGAGTTATGCATTTATATGACTTTGAGATTTAGTTTTGAGCTCTTCAGTAGTTTCTTTTCAGTAGTCTTTTTCTATCTTCTGCTTGCATCTACCAGAAATATATGCATTTGGTACTTTCTGATGTGAAGACTTTGATCTCAGATAATAATAATAATAACAATAATAATGATAATAATAATAATAATAATTATTATTATTATTATTATTATCATTATTATGCTACAGTTTAGAATGTGAACTTGATATTCTTCACCAGTGTGTCAATGCATTTTTTGGGTGGGGGTGGGTGGGTTCCTTGATGATTTTGAAATGCTAACAATAATTTTCTCATCTTTCTACTTAATTACATTAATATGTTTATCTTCCAAGATCATTAATTCTTTCTAATTTTGGCACAAGGCCAGCAATTTTGAGAGAAAGGCGTAGTCAGTTACAACAACCCAGTGCTTGACTGCTATTTAGTTTATTATTTAGTTTATTAACTAAAAGGACGAAAGGTAAAGTCAAGCTCAGTGGCATTTGAACTCAGAAAGTAAAGAGCCAGAAGAAATACTGCTAAATATTATGTCCAGCATGGTAGCAATTCTGCCAGTTCACCTCTTCCAAGTTTATTCATTAGAATTACAAATTATCACTGATATAATTAGTATATTATTTTATTTTAGCCTTTAAATTTATTCTGAGTAATGCTCATATGATATTCGTAACTGATTTTTGTTTTTTATTCTTAAGTCTCTTCTCATACAGCTCATTTATTCCACAATATTTATAGACTTACTCTTGGTATAATTCCTTTATTTTCATGTCATTATCTAACCATATATCACATGTCTTTGAAGTCTTCCTCTTTTTAGAGTGACCTTTGCACATTTTTCCACTCCATTTTCTTATAAATATCACTTCTAAATTCCTGAACCATTTGCAAATAAGTCTTCAGTTGTTTGCCGTTATCTTTTGAATAAATCTTTAAATCATCTATATATAAAAGATGATTTATTACCATCCCATAATATCTGTGTCCATAGCCAATTTGGTTTATTATAATGGTCAGCAGAGTTTCAGCTAAGCAAAAGAGAAGTGAGATAAAATGTTCTTGTATTATCGTTGTTATTATTATTATTATTATTATTGATTTCTTTATTTACCTATGAATGCAGAGATATATTGAATTTTCCGATTCTATATTATGGAGAGGTACAGAAAGGTGTATACAAAAGAAAATAAATTTTTTGAAAGAATAAATGCTCTTGAAATATTTACTGGCATTAGTATTGTTATTTTCAAAATCTTGAATATGTTTATAGTTATAATTAACTTGGCATTAATATGTTTCATTCTAGGTGTCCCAGTAAAAAAAAAAAATTAATTCTCTGATGATTTAATTAAAGAAATTTAATTAGAAGCAACACATGTATAATTTAAAAGTTAATTAAGTATAATTTCTTATATTTTCAAAATATTTCCATATAGCATTGTAGCATATTAGTATTACTTTAACAATTATAAAAACAAGATTACTATTTGTAAAATTACACTGGATTTCTTGTATACAAGCTATAATCAGTCTAAAATCTTAAGTTATATAGAATTTTTTGATTATCATTTCCCAAAATAAAAATACCAATAATACAGTCTGATATTTTAAGGATGCCGCAAAAGACCATATAATCAAATTAGGCAGATTTCTAATGACTCAGGTCCAATAGTGTAAAACCTCAAGTGCTGTCATATCCTTATACATCCATCATTGATCTACAGCTGGATGAAGACTTATCTATGTTGGTTGTAAGCCTAGCTGTCCATGCAGACCAATTGCTGGTCAGATTGAGTGCTCCAGTGGCCAGGTGGTTAATCCAAGCCACTGGTTCCTAGAACCTGTTCTTAACCTCCATGAGTTCTATAATTACTTTCTATGTTTACCAGAGCATGTTTTTGGTAGTTTTCACCAAGAAAGTTTTGAACTTGTGTAGCAATTACAATTATTTCCATCACCATTATATCTATGGGAATTTTCTGTACCCCATTAGCTAAATATATTCCATATCTGTAACTATCAACCATATGTTGATATCTACCCAGATAAGTTATGCTTTGCAGTGTTCTTGTTTATTTCTTCTGCTTTTATTTTTGTAGCTGTATGAATTAATCTGAGTTTATACAATATTTCCTATTTTATGTATATTGGTAAATCAACACACAAACTATTGAGATTTGATGCAGATGGTTTCTAGCAATTTAAATTAATGCAAAGTTGATTGAAAAGCAACAGAAATAAACCAAAACCTAGGAAACTGTATTTAATAACAATATTAGTAATACATGGGATCTGTAGAAGTTTCAGATCAACTGTAAATGGAAGAGAATATCTTAAAATCTTGGAAAAATAGCAGAAAGAAATCTGATTAAAAAAATGGAAATTTCATGCATGTAAACATATTTAAACATATTTGAGCCATACGGTGACAATGTTTTTAAGACCTAGCTCAAGGCAATGAATAACTGTAGGTTTAGTAAGCATAGAAAAGTTATTTTGATTAAATGGGAACAGATCTGCCATGGCATGGTTGAAGTCATATGCTCTCTCATGTTGACATAATAATGTATACTAGTTTTCTGTAGGAAGAGAGACAGCATGAACTCAGTATATAAAACCAACAGATACACAAGAGATGCAGTGAGATTGCTAACAGGTTGAAAGGGAAGAAAGTCTTTGTGTGCACCAGATATATACATGTAATTAGCTGTAAGGGATCTATAAAATAAAGTACAAATACTATTCAAATATGCTGCTAAAAGGAGAGTAGAAGATATATACTTCTATCAAAAACTATTTAACTTTCTATATGTTGTATAGTTTTTTGTTTTGCTTTTTTTTTTAATTTCAAAAATTTTGTATATTGTTGTGAAAGCAGACATTAGAAATAGTACTGGTTGCAGACTTATCATATAGCTGTAAATATGTAAGTAATTATAGAACATAGAAATTATAGTTTACACTGCTCTATGCTCTTAAACAGACAATACTTCACAGTGTAGAAGATTTAAAGATGTAAATCATAAGATCTAACACTATATTTTTGTGTAATTTTTTTTTCTCAGATGTACCTCACACTATTAGATACAATCTTCCTGCCAAACTTACATAAAGAATACACCTGCTTGAAACTTTAGAATTTACATTTCTATCTGTGATTTTTTCTAAGTGCAGATCATCACCACTAGATTCTTGAGATTCAGGATTACTTTGAAGTAAGGTAAGTTTACAAAAACACGGCATAGCTGCGTGGTAAGCAGCTTGCTTCCCAACAACATGGTTCCAGGTTCAGTCCCACTGCATACCACCTTGGGGGGTGTCTTCTACTATGGCCTCAGACTGACCAAAACCTCATGAGTGGATCTGGTAATTGGAAACTGAAAGAAGCCCATCATATATATGTGTGTGTGTGTGTCACCCCATCACTATTTGACAACTGGTGTTGGTTCAGCAAAATGGGTCAATAGAATAAGTACTGGGCTTAAGAAATAAGTCCTGGGATTGATTTGTTTGACTAAAACCCTTCGAGGTGGTGCTCCAGCATGGCCACAGTCAAATGACTGAAACAACTGAAAGAGTAAGGGAGTGTATGGTTAAATAAAGATATTTCCATAATAAATGTTTAAATAATGATATTGATATTAAAGCATTCAGAATATATCTTGGATTAAATAAGGAAGACGGTACACAATAGCCTAGAACAAAAGAAAAAAAAATCAGACATTGATACATTAAAGAAATACTCAGGACAGACTAAGTTCAAAGAATAAAGATGAAGTATTATTACATTAGCCATACCAGCAATAAATTGTAGTCCAAAGTAAGTAAATTGGAAGATCAACAAATTTAAAAGACTCAATAAAAAATACCAAAGAGATTACTGTGAATACTTCAAATAAAACTATCAAAAAGTAGATGCTGTCATGTTATATTTACTATTTGAAGGTGTAAGAAGATTTTTGCAATTAGAAAATCACTAAAACAGCAACAGCAGTTTTATATAAATATTTATGAGAAAATAGTTGAAGACTAATACAAATAATTTAGAAAAAAAGGAGAAAAAAAAAAGAAATTATTTTGTCTGTAAGGGAAATGACAATATATAGCATTCAAATTGAAACAGATGACCAATAAAAATAAAGTGAATATTTTGAATGAACTTTTTTAAAAAGCACTTTAACAGAGAGAGAGATGATAAGCAGAAAATAGAAAAAAACTGGCATGTTCAATTCTCTATTAGGCTCATAGGAATGAATAGAAACTATCAAAAATCACTTTGCTGGAAGTCTCTAAAGAACAACTTAAGTTCAATGCCTAACCATTAAAACCAATAATAGGAAATATTAGATAAGTAAACTCTGAATATATACTGTGCACAAATTGCAAAAACAATTTACCATGTTGTCTTAGGATAGCCAGCCCTAGCAAAAATCAAAATACACCAAAAGTTACAAAAACCTGGGTAATATCACTGATCGAAGTTTCTATGCAGTTACTAAATCTATAAGAAATAGCAGTCAAATCTCCTCAGTTCATATGCTACAATCTAAAAATGGAAGGACACATTTAATATTGTCCTTCATAATTCTATGCCTGAATTAAAGACAAGATTGCCTGACATTAGGATAACAACAACAATACTATAGCCATCACCTAAGTCTTCTGCTACATATGAACAACTTGAACAGTGAAAAAGAAAAATATGCCATTGCTGTCACATGTCAAATCAGAGTAAAAGAAATGATAAGAGTTCTCTTAGAGCAAACTCTACTAAAACAATCATCAATATGTCAAAACCATTAAATGCATGTCATTGCCATTAACAGATTATTGCTAACTTGCTTAGAATAGTGAAGTCTGCTCAAGGTTTCTGAAATGAATAGACAGACTGCAAACGAAAGATGACAGCATTGTATTCTAGTTCTACATTGTTAATCAACTAAATTGCTGACTTTTCTCCAATTGTTTTATTGCAATCTATATTTATGTGGTGTTAGCTGTAACATAGAGGCAATCTGCCAGAAAGGTAAGGCTGAAACTCCTTAAATTTCATTTATACAAGTATATAAACTTTACTTTTAAAATACAAGTGTTACTCCTATTTCTTGTAAACATAATAAGATTCATCATTAATGAATATATTTGAAAAGGAAGGGTCAAGTGATTAGCTCTATTTTTTCCACAATATCATGAGATATATTCAAAACAAGTGAGCACTGTAGTATTTGTTGTAAGGACATGTATTCATTATGTATCTGCAATGTGTGTGTGATAAAGAGAAGGAAACTAACAAGTATACAAGTACACAGGCACATGTACAGCTGGAAGAAAGAAATTTTGTTGTATAGAATATATTTGCAGTGGGATATACAGACAATCCATGAATTTATATAGAGATTACAACATGCCAACGTATAACATCACTAGTTTCTTCAGATTCTGTTTTACAATGTTACAGGTATGAATGAATTAAGAGTTCTAATTTATCAGGTTAATATAATTAAGTAAAATTTGAACTTCTGCAGGGGAAAATCGCTTGTTTCATTTAAAAAAATTTGTTTAATAAGACTAGCTTAATTCCTGCCTAAAGGACAGAGAAAATTAAATGTGAATAGATGTTCTCATTTCATGCTTTAATTGAATATTCAAATTATTTAAGTTGTATTAAGTATACACAGCAATCCTTTGATTAGAGATATTATTGAGTGTTACTTGCCTTTTATATCAGCATTGTGTGTTTGAGTACTTTGTCTTAGTTTATTATGGTGTGTGTATGTGTAGTATTAAATTTTCATAACCAACATGAGGAAACAGTGGTGATAGAGTAGTAGTAAATTAATGACTCTGTAACTTAAAATTTATTAGCTCCACAACAATAAAGTCCAACTCCAACTCACAAGCTTTACTTTCTTAATGTTGAGAATCAAATGAAATTTAAGTTTAATAAGAGTCTCAAATATTATTTAGAACAGACAGCTAGATAATAACATTGTTAGTATAAATGCTGCAAGAGCATGCAGATTGTCATATTATTCTTGATCGGAACAGTATATTTACTGAATTCTGTAGACATATCGAACAGAGTCATCTATAATTAAGATTTGTGAGAACGTCATATTTCATATTCACTCACAGTTTGATATACCATGCGGAAATTTATACAGGTTATTCTCAAAGTGATAGGTTTTCAAAATTCTGACTGTAACCTACACAGGACTATATATGAGCTATTTTCAAGTAATCAAAACTTACTTTTCTGATACAAACAAATAATTCAGGTCTGAATGTGTTAAATAGCAATTGCCATCAAGCTGGATAAACCTTGCTTCTTCTCAGTCTCTTGCCACACTAAGACACACACACACATATATGAGAAAAAGATGACAAAGCTTCAAACATTGTATTTCAGGTTTGAGGCTATGATGAAACTGTAAGGTGTTCTCTGTCACTCAAATATGAGTCCTTTGCATCTTATAGTGCAAACAGCTGTAAGCTAATGAAGATCATGAGATGATCAGTTATTCCTTTGTACTCGACTAGCGCTTCATTCAGAAGTATATGTATAATGATTTCTGCAGTTCTGCACCAGGTTGTTAGTATCATAATGCCTAAGCAATATATATATATATATATATATATATATATGAGGGGGGACCCGAAAGTAACCAGACATATCCTTTGTGAGACAAACCTGTTGTAGTTCGGACTACTGCCACTGGAAGCCACTTGATGCAACCCTCAGGCATCAGTCTGCTGACCAGCGTTGCTGAGTGATGTCATATTGCTATGTGGTGCATCATTGTTTTGCAGTGCTTCTTCCCTGTTTATCAATTTTTACGATGGCTGAAAAGAAGGAAGAACATGCTTCTGTGAAATTCTGTTTTCTGCTGAGGAAAATGGCAGCTGAAACAGTTGTCATGCTTCAAACAGCTTACAAGGACACTTCCATGACTAGAGCATAAGTTTATGAGTGGTTTCCATGCTTTTGGAACATTTACTTGTCCCTTGAGGACCAACCTTCTTCAGGGCGACTGCTGACTATCCAAACAAATGAAAAAATCATGAAGATTCATGAACTGATCTTGGAGGACCATCACCAAACAATTGATGAACTTGTTGATATGACTGGTGTGTCCTGGAGCTCTGATCAATGAATTTTGAGCTAGGAATTGCAAATGAAAAGAGTTGCAGCAAATTTTGTGCCTTTCTTGCTCACAGAAGATCAAAAGCAGTTACAACTGAATGCATGTCGTGAACTGCAAAGAACAGCTGGTAGTTGATCCGGACCTTATTTTAAAGGTCATCACTGGTGATAAAAGCTTGTGTTATGGAATTTGCAGATGTGGAAGAGGTGAATAAAAAATGATGGAGGCATTAAAAGGCATCACTTTGCAAGAGTTCCAGCACTGCTTCCAACAGTGGAAAATGCATTTGGACAACTGCATTGCTCCAGACAGAGAATATTTTGAAAGCGATAAAAGTGTAAACATGTAAAACTAAGTGAATAAAATAATATTGCAAAATTCTGGCTTTATTTGCATACCTCCTCATATATATATATATATATATATATATATATATACATATACACACACACACATACATTCATATGAAAATGTGTTCATGTTTATATGTGTATATATATATATATATATATATATACATCACTCTTTCTTTCTCTCTCTCTCTCTCTTTCTTCAGTACTTTTTTCTCTGTCATACTTCTTTCATACAGAGACATATGCACATATACATCAGTAACAAAAGTGTTTATTTTGCAGGAGATGTGGGTTAAAGGTAATTTTATATTCGAATCCTTTCAGATGTTTTGTTTGAACTTACATACTAGATAACTTTACATTGTATCACTAGCTCTCTTTCTCTCTCTCTCTCTCTTTTTCCCCCACTCCTTATATATTTGTTGAATGTTCACTAGGAAAATGTCTTACTTTGTTTTAAAAAGCTATGTTTAATAAGGAAATTAAATAGTTTCAGGTTTAACCAACAATAAAAATCAGAGACTTCTACTAAGGGGCTTTCTGTTGCTTTAGCTTCAGTTTCATTGTCACAATAAACATCAGTGCAACCAGACAGCAAAACCATCTTAGGTTTGTTTCTATTACTTAACCAAATCATCCACCAATTTTAATTTCCAAAGCAGATTGACAACCAAAATCATTCTTTTCAAGTTGTTTCACTGCTTTTGATTTCATTCATTATGACCATACCTACAAATGTGCATATTGTTTTGTTTCTTTTCTGTCCATTAATATAAAGATAATTGGAAACTACAGCATGTTAGAAATAAAGAAAGGGCCTTTTTCAAAAGGATTTTGTAAATGGAAAAAAAAGTTTGTCAACACTTTGAAAATCACCAACTCTATGAATGTTGTCATGCTGTGTCAGAACTGCATGTACAGATTCTTAAGTGTTAGAGAATTGTTGGCTGAAACTGTGAGAAAACATACGCAAACAAATAGTAAATATATAGTAAAAAATATTGAGTATTTGTACTTCTTTTGCTAACAAGGAATTGTCATGCAAAGAAATGTTGAATCATCTAACACAGTTGACAGAAAGAGCTCAGCTGATTTCAGCTTGGTTTAACATAGCTAAAACATAGATAACTTAGCTATGATGTACAAAAGATACAAAATGTGATCTATTTTATAATGGTTAACTTTATGAGATTTACTTGCTGAAATAGGAACGCAGAAGCTTTCTTTTCTTTTCTTTTCTTTATTTATTTGCTTTACAATTACAGCTTACGAATATTACAGATGCATCCAATAAAGAACAACTTACATTAAGAGTTTTTTTGAGTTGACAAACACTTATTGACCAATGAGGAATTTCTGGGCTTCCTTGCTAATCAGCCATAAAATATTCAACAATATCTTCAGTTATCATAGATATACTCACAACATTTCAATTGTGTTCATTCAACTGTAGATAGTGTGCTCTAATGGAGCTAAAGGAAAATAATCTGGAGTGGCCTAGTACTTCAGCTGAAGGCTTTAGTAACACAACACATTCTTTGTTTGAGCTTAAAAGATACTACAATGAAATGTAAAATACTAATTGATGTGATGAGTGACAGTAAAGAACTTGTTACTTTGATCAAATATTCAATAAAAAGGGTGAGTTACTAAGTGATCTGAAGAAAAATAAAAACATGGAAGGCTCTGAAAACAGTCAACATCTTTCATCTTTTGCTTGTAGTCATTGAAGAACTTTAGCTAAACAAGTCAACCCCAGTACTTAGTTTTTTAAAGCCTGGTACTTATTCTATTGGTCTCTTTTGCCAAATTACTAATTTATTGCCAGTGTCGTTGGACTGGCTCCTGTGCAGGTGGCATGAAAAAACACCATTTAAGCATGGATGTTGCTAGTACTGCCTGACTGGCCCTCGTGCCGGTGGCACATAAAAGCACCCACTACACTCTTGGAGTGGTTGGTGTTAGGAAGGGCATCCAGCTGTAGAAACTCTGCCAGATCAGATTGGAGCCTGGTGCAGCCATCTGGTTTGCCAGCCCTCAGTCAAATTGTCCAACCCATGCTAGCATAGAAAGCAGGCGTTAAATGATGATGATGATAAATGCACCAATGCCAGTTGTCAAGCAGTGATGGGGGACAATGACAGACTCAAAGACACACACACATAATGGACTTCTTTCAGTTTCTATCTAGTAAATCCACTCACAAGTTTTTGGTTAGCCTGAGGCTATAATAGAAGATACCAAAGTTTTATGCAGTGAGACTGAACCCAGAACCATGTGGTCAGGAAGCAAACTTCTTACCACACTGCCACTTTGTGATATCTTAACCTTGAGTGAAACTAGATGGACAGTAGTACAAGCTGCTGCCTTCTTCCTTTGATGAACCCTTGAAAATCTATTATAATAATGAGTTTGCTTGTAAGTTTGCCCAAAATCACGCAGTGAGGGAGTAACAGAGTTAAGTAAGAGTAAAAAAGAGACGAGACAAATTGTTAATAACAATGAGAGAGGGAATGGTATGAAACAGCACCTCTTGAACTCTCTCACAACAAAAACCCTTTTTACTTTATTGATGAATGCTGCCTCTCTCTCTATCTATCTACAGATGCACACTCTCTTTTTCACCCACGCTTTCTCTATTTCTTTCACTCTCTTTCTCTCAACAATATTTCCATTCAATGAATGCTGATTTTTTCCTGGTAAACATTAATAACAGTATATAAGTAAATACAACTTTTGCACCTCAAAATTATCTTTTCTGTATCTCTATGACTGTTCTGGAAGATTTTTTGGCTTAAAAAGTTGCAAACTTAATAGAATATAAAAGTAAATAAGTAGTGATTTTCATGACATAAAATAAAAATATTGTCTATTGAAAGAAAGCTTGATAATATTGTCTGTTTAAAGAAAATTAAATATAAAAGGAAGGTAATTATAAATATCTACAAATATTTACTGATACAGTGATTTTTGTAAATATGAATGAATTTCAGCAAAGCGGTGAAATTTGTCTTCAAGATCTTTTTCCGTTTCAGGTAAGGCTATGCTGACAGCAGCCATATTCCTACCACTCTATGTCACGCTGGTGAGACCCATATTGGAGTATGGGATTCAAGCCTCTTCTCCTTATCTCCTCAAAGACATACAGCATCTCGAAAGAGTCCAGAAGCTGGCTACCCGCATGGTTCATGGTCTCAAAAATTTGTCCTACGAAGAAAGGCTGAGGACGCTCGACCTTTATTCTCTTGAAAAACGCCGCCGCCGTGGTGATCTCATTCTCGCCCACAACATCATAAGCGGAAAGTGTAACCTCTCGAAAGAGCTGTTCTTCACTCCTGCTCCAGAGCGTCGGCTGCGGGGTCATTCCGAAAAGCTCTACCTGTGACGATTTCATCTCAATCGAAGGAGAGGAGCTTTCTCCGTCCGGGTTGCGGATCTGTGGAACAAGCTGCCAGACGAGATGGTGAAGATGCCGACGACCGCTTTGTTCAAAGCCTCCCTGGACCTCAAGTGGCCTGAACTCTTTACATGAACACCACCCTGTACTTAACTCCATGTCCCCCTACATGGCCTTGCTATTTGCTTTTGAGCCAAATTAACTAACTAACTAACTAACTAATTGCATGATAGTTCCACCTCTCACATAAGACTCCGTTCAGAGTCAGCTGAAAAATTAAAGCAGGTTCACCTTTTAATTATTGATGAAGCATCAATGTTATCATGCCATGTTCTGAGAGCCACTGATCTGCTACTTAGGCAAATAATGAATCCACCCAGACCATTCAGTGGAAAAGTGCTGCTACTTGGTGGAGACTTCAGACAAACTGCACCTGTCATCCCACAAGGGTCCAATGCAGCAGTAACTGAGTCCTCAATTAAGCAATCTCCTCTCTGGCATTTCATAACAAAACTCAAGGCAGTTGAGTGTCAACAACAATCATTTTGACTCCTAAAAACAAAGATTGTCTTCATATAAACACTGACATAATGTCATTATTGCCTGGTGAGGCAACGATCTGCATTGACACAATAGTTGAAGAAAATAATGAAACTGTTCACATTATCCAGTGGAGTTTTTAAATTCCCTGACGCTTTCTGGGATGCCACCTCATATACTGACCTTGAAAAGGCATTCGATAGTCATGTTGCTAAGGAACCTGAACCCAATGAGAGGTTTACTCAAAGGGACTCGGATCTTAGTGCTGTCCATCAAGGATTTTTTCATTCATGGAAAAATACTTAATAGAAGTAAGAAAGGAGAGGAGGCCTTTATTCCATGCATCAACTTCCGTCCCAGTAGGACAACCCTTCCTTATAGTATAAGTAGATGAAAGTTCCTTGTTATCCCAGCATTTGCAATGATCATAAATAAATCACAAGAGCAGAGTTTCAATAATGTTGGTATCATCCTACCATCACCAGCATTCAACCATAGACAACTTTATGTTGCATTGAGTAGTAGAAGTTGTAATAATATTAAAATGTTGGTAAAGGACCATCCAAAACAAGGCAAACTCATTACTGGAAGGGGTTCACTAGGAACATGGTGTTGAAGCAATTACTGAGATAAAGGTTGTAATGTTTTTATTTTAATTTTATTTTCCGTATCATTTTCATGCCGTTATTTCTGATGGCACAGGTACACTAATTATTCAATAATTATTCAGTTCTAGTTGAGTGTGGATAAGAATGTGTACAGTCACAATTGGATACTGTTGTCTGGGGCCATATAATTGAATACCTAGCTCAAATGGAAACATTAAGTTTCTTGTTTGGATTAAATCTTCTCCAGTAATTACACTTGGATACAGACAATTTATCGAAGGCATTGCAAACAACTAAAAAGGCATCAACAGATGCACAGAGGGTGGATGCAATTGATAAACAAATTTGAAAAACAAGGAATAAAAATATATGGAGAAATATTTAATAACCCCTGTGATTTAATTGTTTATCTCAGCACCTGAGTTACCATGGATGTGGAAAACTTCCAGTTTTGATGGTTGGAGATGAATAAAAATGACTAAATGAGAATACAAGAAAAGTAGTAACAATATCACAATTATTAATAATGCTAATAAGAATATCTGAATTATGTCAAATCCTGACTAACTATTCAGTGTAAAAGAACTGCAACAAAGAACATGGCACAGTTAATGATAGCAGCAGATAGTTTACCAATATAAATTTATGCAGCCGAATATTTACAAAAATATGATTAGCAGATGTATGATAATTCCCTCACAGAAAATATTGCCTGAAAAATCACATGCTGTATTGAAAAAGTGTTCAAAGAATATAACTGTCTGGAAATGGACAAACATTTTCAGTATGAAAGTTCAAATATATTTTTCCCAAATAATTATTACTTATAAGCAACAGTTAATAAAATTCAATAGATTACAGAATAAAAAGTTAAACCTTTGGTATGGGACCATAAGTATGTGTCTTTTAGAATACTAACATATTTGTTAGCATGTTCTTTTCAGTATGTGTTTGTTAGTTCAAAATTTGAAATGTCAGGGAATCCAATTACATTCTTTTCCAACTCTAATTAACATGTAGCAAACAGCTGTTGTTTTTTGAGAAAAATAGGTTTGAAATGACTATTCTGAGTAGATCTCAAGTAAATAATCTGATTGGCTGAAAATAGCCATTAAAAAATATAATCATGTAATTTTGTCAGTTCACTGCTATGTCTAAATAATTGGGCCATATGACAAAAGACATTCTGATTGATACAAAAATTAAAACTATGACAATGGATTCATGCAACAATTAAAGAGAATAGCAAAAATTAAGGAACTGACAGCAACAACAAGTATGTATCTGTATACACCCTTGTGTACAGCTGCCTATGTCTGTCTGACTGTCTCTGTGTGTGCGTGCGTGCGTGCGAGAGAGAGAGAGAGCATGTTTAAATGAGGAAGATAGAAAAAGGTTAGAAAGTAAGGCAAACAGTATAAGAAATACACTGCAGATTCCTAAAAAAGCTGAAAAGGGATTTGGAGAGGGGATGTTCATTCTGAAGCTGTAGATACAATAATGTCTTCTTTCAAGTAATGTTTTGATCAGGGAAGTCACAAGGTATATGTGAGATTAAAAACTTTGCTTCAAAAGGCAATTAGCAAAGTGAACATTTTGTTCAGGACAGATACACCAATGACATTACCATTAATTCTCATCACAACTTCCAGCATTTGAAGTTTCTATGAGAAAGACCTCTTTGTTTGGCTGACATTGTCAACCATCTGAATGAAAGACACTGTACCTAATATCAGAGATTTGTACAATTTGGCAATTTTACTTGTAATTCCTCCAATTACTGCTGCAGCTAAATGAATATTAGCTGTAGTTTAGCAAAATGATGAAAGACATATCTTCAGTCATGAATGACACAAGAGAATTCATTATTTGGCGATATTTTCATATCACAAAGAAAAAAAAAACTGATTGCAATTGCTGTACAATTTGTTTTACTATAAAATGAGAATGGAAAAAAGAATTTTTGGCAGACTCTGATTGATTTGATAATAAATTGAGTTGAATAATAAAGTTTTATAATTATGATAGTTTTTCACTTTAAGAATGGCATCGTATAATTGATATTTTACTAAACATATATTACACATTTTAATCAATACCTTCCTAACTTTCTGGTTGCAAAATGTCACCAGGTCACTATCGCAGAAAAAATGTGTCTTTTTTCTTTGTGTGTGTGTGTTTGTGGTTATGGTTGATTCATATTTTAACATTAAACAAGTGAATTTTAAAGCACGGGTATTAGTAAATGCTAGGGCGGCAAGCTGGCAGAATCGTTAGGATGCCGGGTGAAATGCTTAGCGGTATTTCGTCTGCTGCTACGTTCTGAGTTCAAATTCCACCAAGGTCAACTTTGCCTTTCATCCTTTTGGGGTCGATTAAATAAATACCAGTTACGCACTGGGGTCGATATAATCGACTTAATCCGTTTGTTTGTCCTTGTTTGTCCTCTCTGTGTTTAGCCCCTTGTGGGTAGTAAAGAAATAGGTATTAGTAAATGCTTTGACTGTCTCTACTGCATGCTAACACTAATTTTTATGAGCCCCACCTCCTTAAAAAAAGGTGTTTTCTACAATGTTAAGCAGCTACAGAAGGAAATCATTACCAATTAGACAAACTGGGAACTACACACACACACACTCACACAAGTAAAAAGCTATCGGGCAGACTGGCAAACTACACTTACCAGCAAACTAAAACTACCATCCTATTAACAACATGTACCTTCTTTACAGCTACTAACTATTATAACAGTTTGTGAATATTTGAACTAATAAGTTGCATACCACACTATTTATCACACATTTCTTCTCTTGTTATGTCTACTGTGTCTCATTTCCCAAACCTTTTTACTCCTCCTTTCTCACCAGAATTTCTGAAAAATCATTCACAGAATGTTTTCTCTACATGTATCAAATCACAGAAGTTGAAATATTGTATTAAATTTCCAGTCTTTGAAGGCCTGCAAAGCTGATGAACATTGCTTCTCCTCCTGTGCCTTTATAATATTAAAAAATGTATCTTTTATAAAAATAGGTGAAATTAGTGTTGTTAATGTTAGAAGGAAAGGAAGGTGTTTATGAAGGAAAGTTTTCTGAAGAAGAAAAATTTAGAAAAATACAAAATGAGAGTCATATAAAGGAGGCAGCAAGAGAACAGAATTCAAAAGTGGTCTTGCAGTTGCTGAGTCTAAACAAGTAAAAGCAATGTGTTTGCAATCTTAAAGTAAAAATGAAGTAATCATGACTAATTTACTTTTAGACGTCAAAATCTTCTTGATTCAAATATGAAAAAAAACTCTAAATCAAAAAATAAGTAAACAACAGCAGTTAAAAATCTGCTTATTTCTCAGCAAGCAACATTTATAGTATAAGTTTGTGAAAAAAGCAAATCAACATTCATTCTGCAAATAAATAACCTTAGAAAATAACTGCAGTTATATATCTATTACAGAGAGATTGGTTTACTTTTCAAAACCCATTCTGGTACACAATTTTCCTCCTTTCTTGGTAAAACAAGTTATTTTATTTATTTATTCTTTAGTCTGTAAACAAAGTAAGTGCTTCAGACATTTCTTCTATTGATGTATATGGGCAACAACATAGAGTCAGTGTTATTAATGTTCATTTTAAATCGTTGTTTGGTGATGTGGAAAAACATTGGCAGGATATGGTGTATAAATGAAGGGGCTAATTTCTTTGATGTCCATAGTTAGACCAACCTGGCTTAAAGGGATATGTATAGATAAATAATCACAAGAAGCAATTTAAAACAAATGCTTGCAGCACATGGTATGTGATGGGTTGCTCTCTAACTATTAGAATGTATTAATAATAGGCCTAAGGTTCATAGTGACAAAATAAAAGTAAATAATTTCTATGCAGGTAAGAAGACATTCTGCCCATTATTTTTTTCTTTTTTTTAGTAACCTATTCAGTGCTGCTCATGAAATTGACACAAAGATATATGATAAAACATTTAGGAGAAAACCAGACTACACCATGTTTAAGTTTCCTTTTAGATAACACTTAATGTTCAGCCATGCAGTGATTAGCTGTGCAGTACAATGAGGCAAAGCATGATTTGTAGTATAGTGTAATAGCAAAGGCACATTATGTCAGATGCAACACAGCAGAGAAAATGTGTTGTGTGTGATGCAATATATCAGTGTAGGTGCCATGCTTTAACTATTTTGCTCTCTTTGTACATGATCAAATGTTCTAAATATATATAAAATAGAATTTGTCTTAATGAGTTTTATTCCTATGAGACAGCTTCAATTCCTTAAGATTTAGTAAGAGTGTTAGGCAAAATAATACTTAATTTAGATCTACTAAATCATATGTTGTCTAGATCATCTTCATATGTATAGTGTGAGTGCATCTCTGTTTGTATGTGTATGTTTTCCAGATCAAATGGGAAGCGATAATTATTTTAGGATGTTGTTGTGATTATGGTTGTTGAGTAGTTCTCTTTAGCTTTGTCTGTGAAGTTAATTGTAGAAATAGCTAATCAAATGAATCATCCAATCACATTTGTAGCTATAGAATCTCACATTTATTGTGAAACATGCTGTCTTCAGATTTAAGGATTTTGTTGAGAGCAAATTAACCACAACATTGAACCATCTGAGTAAATTATCTTGTAACTATTATTTGAACTTTTAGAAGTAGTAGTAGTATGAAAAGGAGGAGGGAGATGATTATTATAACTATATTGGTGTATACAATAGCATAATGGCAATAATTCTCATAGCACTGATGGAAAATAATAATGATTGCATAATTGCATAGTTGTTAGAAATGATTTTTGGTGGTGGTGTTAATTATTTTGGTATAATATAGTTTAGTAGAGATAATAAATAAAATTTCATTGGTACATTGGTAGTGTCATTAGCAAATGCTGTAGAAGAAATAAAACTTTTCAAATATCACTAAGAACATTTGTATTGTACTGTTCTGAAGATTCTTTCTGGCAAATTAAAAAAAATCATTCAGTATCATACCTGCTAATGCTATTGTGCTGAAGTAATATTAGAGTTTAATAAAACATTACAGAGTAAAATTCTAGAATTATGAGGCTATAATTGTTCTCGTACATAAGCATTTTAGATATACACACACACAAACAAACAAACCCACATGCCACCATCACCACCACACCACACCACCTGATACCACTCCACACACAATAGTACTGACCACTTCCCAGCACCCACACCACACACCATCATCTGCACACTCATACACCATCATCCACACAACCACACATTACAGATGCACACGCTTACACATCCACACGTCAGAGTTACTAGCCCCTATCCACACGCAAACATGTACACACTCACATACACACATGGACCTTCATTTTGGAATCACCAGTACCTTATTATCTCCCCTTCTTCCTAGCACTCCTATCCAACTACCTTTTTCCAACCAGTCACCATGATTGATTACTAAATCCACAAGATTTTTTATTCTTTGTTCATTTCCTTGTGTTTCTTTCTGTTGAAGAGTGTAAGCTCAACACGTAAAAGCCTTTCTCACTTTCCTGATGTATGTATGTATGCATATATATACACACGGATACATCTATAAAAAGTAAAAAGCACTCATGCCAGTGCCATGTGCAAGCACTTGTACGTGGCATGTTAAAAGCACTCAGCATACACTGTAAAATGGTTGGCATTAAGAAGGGCATCCAGCCATAGCAACCAAACCAAATCATACTGGAACCTGGTGCAGCTCTCTGGTTTGCCAGCTCCAGTCAAACTGTCCAACCCATACAAGCATAGAAACCGAACATTAAAGGATGATGATGATACACACACAAGTAGTAATTTTAAATTTGGGTATACACCTGGTAGCATGCCATTTAAGGCACATTCACTGTTTTTGGCTACCTGATGACATCAACAGTATGGATATAAGTACTACTGGATTTACTTTAGGAATTCCTTCAGATCCAACAAATGAGACAAAGAGAAAATAGAATTCATGAGATTCTTTATTAATCACTACAGTCATTTTGACCAATTGTGCATTGGTCCTTCACAGGTGAGAATCTGAACTGGTTGTGGTACATCATTTGGTGCAGATGTGTCTAATCAGGTGACTTTTCAAAAGTACCTTGCTCATTAAACTTGGCTTTGCTTAGTTCAATTATAACACATTTCGTTATTTGCCTGCAGCTGGTTGTCTACAGGGGATATCATGGTTTAGAATGATTTGGACTAAAGTACAGCTCCTTTCATAGTTAATAAACCTACTTATAATAATTACTCATAAATGAAATAAATATATAATTAAAAAAAACTGATAAGTATTCAATGAGCAGGTACTATGTTCTGTTAATAAAGATACATTATTAAATAAGGTCATAAAACTATAAGACAACCAAGTATGATATGAAGCAACAAAACACAGAGATGCAATTGAGCATTTAAGTAGACGTTCAGTGACTATATTGCTTTATGGAGTAAGGATATATATACACAAAAAATGTCTATATGCATCGATATATATATATATATATATATAATATATATATATATACGAAAACACATTCACCCCTCCTCACCTCCAGCTCACAGATACCCAACTGTTTCGCAAACTCCGTTGTACAAATGCACACATACCCCATAGACTCAACAGGCTGTTGCAGCCACTAACAATAAATTAGAGACCCATGTAGACATCAACTGCTCTGAGCATCCACATCCTCTATCTAGGTATATATTTAGATGAATATATAAACATATACGTAGATGTATATGAGTATATGTATAGCTCTATATGTGCGTATATATATATATATATATATATATACATATATATATATACATATATACACACACACACATATATATATACACACACATACATATATGCATATATATATACACACCTATATATACATACATATTTAAATATGTACACACATATATATACATACACACACACATATATATACACACATATCTACACAAGCATATATATATATATATATATATATATATATATACATACATCTCTACATATATATACATGCATATATATATATATATATATATATATATATATATATATATATATATATATACCTGTGTGCGTGTGTGTCTTCTGTAAGAAACCTACCTATGTTTCAGTGAGAAGCCTACAAAACTTAAGTTACATGGAGCCAAATCAAACTGTTTTGAATAATACTATCTGTAACTTGTATTAAATGTGTTGAGTGCCTCTTTCTTTTGTCCAGTCACTCATATAAAGGCAGAGTTATTGATGTAGATATGCATGAAAGTGTTATAAGAGGCTGGAGAGTTTGGACAATGCATGAGAGAGTTTAAGTCTGCCCCAAGTCGGACCAACAGAGGCATTAGCCTGTTAAGTTGACAGAAGTATGCTAGAATGGGTAAGTAAATATATAGAGGTAGGGAAAGCCATTGGTTCATCAAAGACAGTCATTGGTATGCTTAAAACATCTGAGTAAAGCAGGGTACACAGCTTAGTTTTTCAAATAGTTGAACAGGGAATACTAACAGGTATCATACCTTGTAAGTGGTGTTGCAACATTATTATAAACATTAATAAAGACAAGTGAAGTTCTCAAGGGAGAGAGAGAGAGTGGGGTAATTACACAGACATCAGATTGTTGAAGTTATAAAACTGATTGGGAACAGGATTATCCTTGATGAGATGCAGTTTGGCTTTGCACCAGGAAGACATACACCTAATAGCATATTATTAGTGATACAACTGCAAGAGAAATACTTAGCTGAAAGTTAGCTTCTATACTTTCCATTTGGTGATCTTGAGAAGGGTTTTCAAAAAGATTCTCTCCTTCTGCTATCTAGTGGGCCCTAAGGAACTTAGGAGTAGATGAATTGCTAGTAAGGGCTTTAAAAGCTATATGGCACTCTATTGTTTACAACAATGAGAGTTTCAGTTAATCTGATCAACAGAATATATATATATATATATATATATATATATATATATATATATATATATATATTTTCCTTTTATTGTTTTACATGTTTCAGTCATTTTTTTTACTGCGGCCATGCTGGAGCACTGCCTTAAAGAGTTTTTTAGTTGAAGAAATCAATCCCAGGACTTCTTCTTTTGAAGCCTAGTATTTAGTCTCTTTTGCCGAACCACTAAGTTACGTGGATGTAAACATACCAACACTGGTTATCAAGCAATAGTGGTGAGACAAACAGACACAAAATTAGACACACATAAATATATATATATATATATATATAATATATATATATAAATACATGTATATATATATATAAATACATGTATATATATATATATGCGCAACAGGCTTCTTTCAGTTTCTGTCCACTAAATTCACTCATAACGATCTGGTCACCCTGAGGCTATAGTAGAAGACACTTGCCCAAGGTGTCACACAGTGGAACTGAACTCAGAACCATGTGGTTGGGAAGCAAGCTTCTTACCACACAGCCATGCCAGTGCCTATATATATATTTATATATAACAAATGAAGGAAATGGTAAATGGAATTCACGAGAATCTTTATAATAGTCTTGTGAATTCCATTTTCTGTTTCCCCTCATTTGTTAATATACTCAACGAACAATGCAGAATTCCTGAGGAGATCCATTAAAACTGTGGATGATATTAGGTAGCTATAGACAGTGAAAGTGCTTTAATCAACAGTATAACCAAAGTTTAAATAATTATTTATATATGCAGGCATGGCTGTGTGGTAAGAAGCTTGCTTCTCAACCACATGGTTTCGGGTTCAGTCCAACTGCATGACACCTTGGGCAAGTGTCTTCTACTATAGTCTCAGGCTAACCAAAGCTGCATGAATGGATTTGGTAGATGGAAACTGAAAGATGCCTGTTGTGTATATATATACATATATATATATGTACGTACATATCTATGTGTGTGTATCTTTGTGTTTGTTTGTCTCATGCCACCACTTGACAACAGGTGGTGGTATGTTTATGTCCCCATAACTTAACGGTTCAGCAAAAAAGACTGACAGAATAAGTACTAGGCTTCAAAAAATAAGTCTAAGAGCACTACAACCCTTCAAGGCGGTGCTCCAGCATGGTCACAGTCAAATGACTGAAACGAGTAAAAGATAAAAGGTGTATATATATATATATATATATATATATATGGAGGTGCAATGGCCTAGTGGTTAGGGCAGCGGACTCGCGGTTGTAGGATTGCGGTTTCGATTCTCAGACCGGGCGTTGTGAGTGTTTATTGAGCGAAAACACCTAAAGCTCCATGAAGCTCCGGCAGAGGGTGGTGGCGATCCCTGCTGTACTCTTTCGCCACAACTTTCTCTCACTCTTTCTTCTGTTGGCCTGCTCGCTTAACCAGCGGGGTGGCGTCATTTGAAGGCTAAAATAATGTGAAACGCATTGTGACCAGCGATGTGTAGCAACATCTGATGGCCTGGTCGGTCACGGTGATCACAGATATATATAGTTAACAGACAGATAATATATTTATACACCTAAGATCATCATTTAAGATTCATGTTCCATGCTGACATGCATTGGATGGCTTGGACAGGATCTGATGGGTCCAAGGACTGCACTGAGCAGTAGCATCTTTTTTGACATGGTTTCTACAACTGGGTACCCTTCCTAACACCTACCACTTTACAGGATGTACTGGATACTTCTATTGTGGCAGCAGCACTGTTGAAGTTACCATGCAGCTCACAAGACTATAAACCCCATGGGACAGGAGGGGGTGGTCAGCTTCAAGCTATGGGACAAGTATGAGAGAAGTGAGGAGATGAAGAAAGCAGGTTCTTGAAGAAGAAAGAGAGAGAATGACCAGTAGAAACTGTGAAGAAATAAATAAAGATGGGTGTCTATATGAGAGTTTTTTTCTAATGTTAGATAGACAGACAGACAGAGAAATAGATGAACATTATATGTATACATACATACATATATATATACATATACACACGCATACATATACATGTGCATACACACACACACACATATATATAAATATGTCTTACCTTCCTTTTCAACTCCACCAAGACTTCCTCTCACCTACTCACCTCCTCTCACACACAGCCTATCACACACCACTACACTCCCACACTTGCACCTCTCCACACATCCCGAAAACCACCTGCACCCCACACCTCTCCCATACCTGTCTTCATACATGAATACCTTCCTACATATACACATCTCCTCCTAATTCTTTCACACACAACTGCATCTCACCTGGCCCCTGAGTCCTTTCCATTTTTTCCTCCCCCATCTTTCCTCCTTTTTCTTTCCCTTCTATCCTTTTTCTGATGAAGGTTTAGAATCCAAAACGTTAAAGACACTTTCCCTTCCTCTCAAAAATTACAGTAATAACACTTTTGTTTAACATGCCCTTCTCATTTTCTCTTTTTATTATATTTGCTCATTATATCGTGTATATACATGTATGTACACATGTATAACATATAATATCTATATGTACATATGTGAATGTTTGTGTATACACACACACACACATAGACAATGAGTGGTTAAAAAGCATGTTTCTTAACCATGTGGTTTCAGGTTCAGTCCCACTGTGCAGCATTTTAGTCAAGTAACTTCTACAATAGCACTAGGCCAACCAAGAACTTGTGAATGGATTTGGTAGACAGAAACTGAAAGAAACACATTGTATATATGTACCGATGTGTGAGCGTGTATGCATATGCACTGTTGTCTTATCACATGATGGTTGTAAGCGAGAGTCACCAACAAGTGACGTTGTTGGTTTCCAGTATTCTGTGAAATATATATTTGGCCATGGGGAAATATTACCTTGCTTCGAAACAAATGAGAGTTGGCAACAGGAAGGGCATCCAACAATAGAAAATCTGCCTCAACAAATTCTCTTTGACCAGTGCAAGTTTGATATTTATATATACATACTTATACCTATATACATTTGTATATACAAATATGTTTTATGATTTCACTTAGGCATAGTGATACTAATAAACAGTTGTTAGAACTCAATATACATATGCTTTAGAGTGAGCATGTGTATATCTGAGTGTGTACATACATACATATATACATACACACATACATAAATATGTATACACATACATACATTATATAGAGAAATAAATACACATACATTTACATAACACATGTATACATACATATAAATGTATATATATTGCATACACATGTGTATAATATGTACACACACATATAGATACAAATATACACACACACATCATCATATTAACAGTCACTCTTCATACTTGCATGTGTTTGAGTTTATTGAGGCAGATTTTCAATGTCCAGATGCCCTTTGTGTCTTCAGACTTCATGTGTTTCTAAACAAGATGATGTTTCCCCATTGCCACACATCTTTCCATGGGATATTGGCAATAAATGACAGTTACACTCATTTTCAACTATGGCATGATATCAAGAGGAGACACAAATACACACTCACACACATACACCACAGGCTTCTTTCAGTTTCCATTTACCAAATCCACTCACAAGTCCTTGGTCAACTCAGTTATAACAGAATATACTTGACTAAGGTAGTCCACAGTAAGACAAAATCATGTTATTGGATAGTGAGTTTCTTCAACACATAGCCTAACCTATGTATGTATTTATGTGCATGTGTATGTATATATATATATATATATATATATACCCCCACTTAAAAGAGGATGCTGTGTTAGAATACAATACTGCAATAGTTACCATGAGAGGAAATTTTATATTGGTTTTCAGTGTATCCACTTTTAAGTGAGGATAAACATTATCTTTTTGTATTAATACTGCTTCTGTTTCTAATAATTATATGTGTGTGTATAAAGTGAGGGGTACAGAAGTGGCAATATAGTTAGGCAGTTTGCTTCCCAACTCTATGATTTCAAGTTCAGTCCTACAGCATGGTACCTTAGTTAAGTGTCTTCTACTTATACCAGTGTTTTGTCTCTTTGTCTTGACATCACGTGATTGCTGTAAATGAATGGCATTTACAAGTCTGCAAAAACATGCCTTGCCATGGGGGACATTACTAGGAAACAGGTAAGGGTTCGCAACAAGGGAATCTACCTCAATAAATTTCGTCCGACCCATGAAAGCAATAAAGACTGGATGATAATGAGGATGATATGCTATGTATATTTATGTCCATGTATAGTCATGTGTGTGTGTGTATATATGTGTATATATATATATATAGATATATATATAGACACATACATATACATACACACATACATATATATATACATAAATACATATTTTCCCATAAATGTATTTCGTATACACCCATATATATACATACATCTGTATACTTATATATACTCATATTTCTATTCACACATATATGCAAATTATATATACATATATATATATACACACACATATATATATATACACACACACATATATACACACACACATACATATATATATTATATATATATATATATATATATATATATATATATATTATATATATATATATACATACATACACATGAATATTTATATACATATACGCACACATGCATTTTCACACCTGTGTGTGTACCTATGTGTGTGGATAGATGGATAGATTGATAGATATATTTGTGCCAGTAGATGCATATATACATATATATATCTATATATATATATATATGTCTATATATGTACATATATATACATACACACACATTCATATACGAATATCCGATTTTACTGCTCCAGTATGGTCTTTGCGACGATTTCTAAATCCACGTATAGAGTTGAAGAACATTTATTTAGAGAATAGAAACAAAAAACAATATATACATATAATATATATTTACCTTTGGAAAGAAGTGGGCATTCCTGGTTACAAACGTGAAACTCATTCAGAGAAATACATTCGTCGGAATCTTGATCACAAGGACCCAAATCAGTGTACATCTCCAACTGTGGCCATGCTATTCCAGGAGGAATTCGGCCTTTTTTCTCCCTTTTACTTCCACAGGTTCTTCAAGAATTTTAAAATTTTCTCTTTATTACTGTTTTCCGTTTAACTAAGTCTGAACGAAATGTGAACTCGTGAACTTAACTTATGATCCTATACGAGTAATGTATACATATATAATAATGCAAAATATATGTATGCGTATATGTGTAGTAAATTCAGTAAAATAACATTTCCCTGTGTTATTCAAGTTGACATTTTTCGTTAGTTTTATTTCCTTCTCTTTATTGTTTCTCGGAGTGAGTATATTATTTTGTGTACTTTTAGCGTACCTTTTATACTTTTAGGTGACTACTTTCGAAATTCAATGAAATATATATATATATATATATATATATATTATATATATATATATATATATATATATATATATGTCCGCTTTGTTAGAATATGTAGTTACGAAGTTGATCCTTTAAGTTTGTTCATTGTTTTCTTTTGTTCTCAAATTTTATCTCTCTTATAGTTATTGCTTGAGAAAACATACAATAAACAAACATTCCTCAATGATATGAATATTTTCCTAAAACATTAAGTTTGTTAAGTAAACATTTCACTCACCGAATACACAGTATATGTTTTTTCTGTTTTTTTTTTTTTAAGTATTAGGAATATTTTTCGTGTTTCATTTCTTCACGGAAATTTATTGTCAACTTTTGTTTCACCTCTTTTCTTGTTCTTCCCTTAAATTTATGACCACCTTAGCTTTGTTTTCCATTGAGTTAGAGTTATGAATCTGAAATCTTTTGCCTGATTTCTCAAATCAATACTGAAGGGCCAGTGGAAATTGGCAACGATAAGCATCATTCCTCTACTGTAGCAACTGTCGTCTGCAACAGTACGGTGAAGGGTGGAGCTGAACACACAAGAACAGAACTGAACAGAACGGTGTATGACTGACAAGAGAGGCAAAAGATCCAGTGAGATGGAGAGGGAGTGAAAGTGAGAGAAAAGGAAAGTGAAAGGAGGGAGGAAAGAAAGTGATCGAGAGTGGGGGAGGGAGGAAGAGGAGGAAAAGGCAGAAAGATAAGAGGGAGTGTTGCAGAGAGATATAAAGGGAGGGATTACATCGAAATTGTAAAAAAATAGTGAGTGTGAAAGTGAGGAGGGTTAATGACTGAGGAGGAGTAAGGAAGAGAGACTGAGAGGAAAGAAAGCGGGTAAAAGAAGAGCTGGGGAGAATGCTTAGAGCAGATGGAGAAAGAGAAGAGTAAAAAGAATCGGTTGGAATCGGAGAGAATAGAAATTACAAAGATATAAAATAAATGAAGATTGATGGAATGGGAAAGAAATTAGTAAATGTGAAAATGGGATAAAAACGTGAAAGATATGAGAGAAAGAAAGAGGAAAGAAGTGGATCAAAGGAAGAAATGGTGAACTGATCAATGGATGGTGTTGGACCGAATGAAACTAAGAGATAGTAGGAACATGTGAGAAAACTGATTTAAGTGGCGGGAGAGTGATAGAAGTGGTAAGATAGTGGGATAGTGGCGAAAAAATGTGAATATAAGTATGTGAAAAATAGAAAGAGAAGAGAAAAAAATAAAAGAAATGGAATTGAAGAGGAACAAAAGGGGGAAGAAAATAATCAGGAGGGATTTAAAAGAAAGAGACACGAAAAAGGAAAGAAGGATCAGAAAGAAACGAAGTTCATGAAAAAAGCATCCTAAATATGAATGGAATAATAAAATAATAGAAGTGTGATAGAATAGGAATGAAAGAAACGTGAACGTAGCATGAGGAAAAAACATGAGAAAGAGAGAGAGAGAGAGAGAGAGAGAGAGAGCATGAGATGGATTCCATCGGGACGAGAGAAACGGGAAAAGAGCGGGAAAAGAAAGAAATGGTAAGAAATACGATATGTAAATCGAAATAAACAAAAACAATTGAAGAAGACGAAGAAGAAGAAGAAGAAGAAGAAGAAGAAGAAGAAGAAGAAGAAGAAGAAGAAGAAGAAGACGTGAGAAAAAATGAAAGAAAAGATGAACACTAAAGAAGAAAAGGAGAAAGCAAAGTAGTGGGCGAAGAGTAACAAAAGCATTAAGAGGAGAGCAGCAGCAGCAACGTCAGTTGTATCGTTTATTATTGCTAGCGGAGTGCAGCCTCTGCAGTAGTTGAGAGATATGTAAAAGTTGACCAGCTGTAAAAAAAAAAAAAAAATGCCGAAAAACTCATTATATTTCCTGACATTCTGCTATAGTGAGTACCATTAAAGCTGCTAGTGAATCGAGATCATGTCTCGGATTTGTCTTTACTGTAACTCTCAGACCACTACGTCTCTACAGAATGCTGAAAACAATTATAACACTCTTGCAATTTCTTATAAATAAAAAAAATATCCCATTTTTCACTCCGACAAAATTTATCTCCAGTCAAATTAAAGGTCCAGAAAGAAAATAACAAATCTATATTCATGGAATTCTGTACAAACGCATCCAGACTCAGTATTCGTTAACGCAACAGTTGTAATACATTTTGTAATATCTGCCTCTACTGTTTCAAAGTCTGCCAACCAGAAACCAGCCATCACTGAAGGGAAGAATGCGATTCGGCTTAGTGTTTACAAGCTCTCAAAAAAAAAAAAAAATGACAGAAACCATTTGGAACGAGGCAAGAGAGTGGCGAAGAATTGAAACAAGAGTCCTTGATATTATTCTCTTAGACGCTGAAAAAATTGGTGCCGGTATCAGTATTCAATCATTTATACAACATTTGTGAGAAAAATTGACCTTATGAGTAGTGAAAAAAATTACTTTTATAATTGAGTACAATAAGTTACTATGCGAGCAAATATCGCATTTTGGTTTCTATCCACATAAAAGGCACAAATACTGTAGCATTTGATTTCCTTTACTCTAAAAATAAAGATCTTTGTGACATCTCTTCCAGGACTTCCTCTAATTCCAATGGAAAGTTATGATGTCAACCCTCCACCACCTTTTTTTTTTATTTTTCGATGATGCAAATGAGAGAAAAAATCTACTTACAGGTTTAGAATTCTATAGCGAACATTACCGCTAATAAAACAATTTTTTTTTTTACTTAATATCACCAAGTTTTCAGGGATTGATGATAGGATAGTATAGTGCAAGCATAGAAGAGGACCACACGAGACATGGTTCATCATCAGGTGGGTCGCACTACTAAGAACAATAAAGGTAATTTTTTGTTCGGTACGTCATTCAGAAATTCATGTGAACCGCAGGTTGCCCATGACTGGTGTAATGTTTATGTCTTTCTTATGTTTATTTGGACGAGATGCAAAGACATGGCAACTAGTTTTCTCACATTTTACTATTTTTGCAATGCAACGAATCCTAGAATCGAAACCTTGCAGCGTTAGTAACCAGGATCATACCATACTTGGTCAGGCAACATATCCTGGATATTAACGAATCAGGGAGCTAAACCAGCACATATCGTGTCACACGGGAGGTGAGGCGACACGTTTGTGGCGAGGTGTTACGTAAGTGGAGACAGTCGACCGAGGCAGCGACGATTGTCGACTTGAGATCGGCATACTTGCAGCTCCATGTGAGCGACAAACTGTGGCGATATCAGCTGGTGCGGTACAAGGGCCGGACGTACTGTTTAACCAGGCTGGGTTTCGGGCTGAATTCTGCTCCGAAGATCATGGCGGCAGTGCTTAGGTCCGTCCTAGGGAAAGACGGCAAGATTAGAAAGGCCACCAGCTCCTACATTGACGACATTTTGGTGGACGAAACTATAGTGCCAGCCGACGAGGTAGTTAGTCATCTGGAGAAGTTCGGTCTGATTGCTAAGCCACCGGAGTCAATTGAAGGGGGAGCCGCGCTGGGGCTGAAGCTGCGAAGCGATGGATCGGGTGAATTGGTGTTCCGGAGAGGAAATGAGATCCCAGAGCTGAGTTCCAGCGTCAGCAGGAGAGAGCTGTTCTCGGTGTGTGGGAAGTTGGTCGGTCACTACCCGATCGCTGGATGGCTGCGCACGGCGTGTAGTTACACCAAGAGACGAGCAAAAGGGGAGAGGTTGGGCGACAAGGTGGGAGGAGGGACGATGGTGATGATGCAGGAAATCCTAGAGAGGACGAGAGCGGAAGACCCGGTTAGGGGGATCTGATACGTGCCCAAGACGGAATGCGGGACCGTCTGGTGTGATGCCAGCAGTATAGCGATAGGGGTGGTGTTGGCAATCGAAGGCGCTGCGGTGGAGGACGCGGCCTGGCTTCGGAAAGCAGATGATTTCAACCGCATCAATGTCGCCGAATTAGACGCGGTGCTGAAAGGGGTGAACTTGGCCTTGAAATGGGGGCTGCGCACGATTGAAATCCGGACGGATTCGGCCACTGTGCTTGGCTGAGTAGGATCGGTGATCACCGGTGAAAGGAGAGTGCGGACGAAAGGTGCTGCGGAGATGTTAGTTAAGCGCCGTCTAGGAGTTCTAGGTGAATTGGTCGCCGAGTTCGGATTGAAGCTGAGCGTGGTTTTCGTGCCTTCGGAGAAAAACAGGGCGGACGTACTGACCAGGGTGAAAAGAGCGTGGTTGGAAGAACAGGAGGAGGCCCCGAAAGGGATAGCTGCGGCGCGTCGGTTGGATGACTCTGAACTGAAGAAACTGCATGCTATCCTGGGTGTGGACAGGACCCTGTATCTGGCGAAGAAAATTGATGCTGACGTCACTAGGAGAAGCATCCGGAAGGTGGTCGGGAGCTGTGACAGGTGTCAGTCCATCGACCCTGCTCCGTGTGGGCATGAATAGGGAAGCCTTTCCGTGGAGCAGAACTGGAAAAGGCTAGCTGTGGATGTGACACACTACCGTCAGCGAATGTACCTCTCCATGGTCGACTGCGGGCCGGGCCGGCTGGCCATTTGGAGGGAGTTGAGATCGGGCATTGCTGACGAGATCACGCAGGTCCTGAACGGGATATTCTTAGAGAGAGGTCCCGTGGAAGAACTACTGATGGACAACGGGGCGGCGTTTCGTTCGGAAGCATTGAGGGTTATGCTTAATCGGTGGAATGTGCGACGCTTGTTCAGAGCAGCGTATAGGCCGAGCGGTAACGGGATCGTAGAGAGGCACCATCGGACAGTCAAGGCCATAGCGGAAAGAGGGCACATTTCGCCGCTTGAAGCAGTTTTTTGGTACAACTTGTCTCCCCGATCCGGACAAGCTGAAGAATCTGTGCCGCAGAGAGCTGTGTTCAAATATGAATGGAGGCACCCGAGCAAAGCGCCGGAGGATCACGAGGAAGAGAAGGGACCCGTTCGCGTGAAAATAGGGGAGGAAGTCTGGGTCAAGCCACCAAAGGCGCGCTGTACGTCTCAATGGAGCAGAGGAACGGTGACGGCGGTCAATTCCAGAAGCAACGTATCCGTAGATGGAACGCCACGACACGTCTTGGACCTTCGCAGGATTGTCGCTTCGACGGACGACGATTCTGGAGAGGGGGAGAACAAGGAGCCCAGCTTGAGAAGATCTCGACGAGCAAGGCGCTCTCCCGGTTGGATGGTGGACTACGACATGGAGCGGAGAGATTGTGATCTTTAAGATCAGGGTGGCGTGTGGGATGACGTCAGCAGCTGGGGCAACCGGAAGGGGCAGCTGTCAGGCGTGCGTAGGCAACGGTCAATTGGGCCTTTCCAACGTGGGTCGTCCAGGTGACAAGACGTGTGAGGACGGTCGCTAAGAGTTTGGGTGAGCAACTGCTATCTTTAGTGTTCGGGTCGGGGCTGTGTCGAAGGATTAGCTACCACAGAAGGGTCTCCATCGCGAGGAAGAGAAGGTAGGTGCCTTTATATTCAAATCGTGCACACACCACATATTTTACACGCGGGAACTCATACGATTATGCAAAAAAAATTTCGTGCGTGATTTAAGACCTAATTAGCTGTTATTTTTAGCACATCCCATACCACATGCGTTTTAAACATTTAATAAACGACAAAAAAAACGTGGCCTGTTACTATGGAAACAGGCACCTATATGTCTGTGGCTTTCGACTGGCTAAAATTATCCAAAATTTGCGAACTTTAAAAGCTGTTAATCTTTATTGATTTATGGCAAAAATGAATTTCATGTCAATGATTACTTTACAAAACTACGCCAACTATGAAGTTAACTTAGAACAAAAACTGAAGAAACTAAAAAGTGGCAACCAAACAAAAAAGATCCGAGTGTTCTATTTTTCTCCAGTAGTTCCCGCACTTTTGTGGTTATATCAGCAACAACGTGCGCATACAAATGAGAGCGGCGCACTTCGGAAGCACAAGGAATAAGCCCTTTAAATTGGTGAGTTTCTTTGGCTGAAATTCAGCCCCGATTTAAAAGCTTCTTCGACAATGATGGACAGAACATTATTCCCGCCTCTCACGCGAAACTAATCTCTTCTGTTAGTAATGTAATTACAATTTATATTCATTCTAGCATACCACTATACCCCACAAGCTAGCAACAATGTAAACATGTGACTATTGTAATATACTTTGATAACAATAAATTGACAACACGCAGTCTATCGTCAAGTCAATATATCAAAACCTATCCGAATCTTAAGCAAGAACTATAAATCAGGAATATGGAAATTATGACGTTCACACATTTTCCAAGAGTCCCAATAAAGTAAATGGTGTGAAATTGCCTCAAACTGAGATTAAAATCGTGTGACTGTCTCTGATCAGCAGGAAATTAATTTCTGTACAAATCTCACTATCTTCCTAAAGTTAACAAAACACATAAAATATATGTGGAATATTAAAGAAGCAACTGCATAATGACGTTGATATAATAATTATGATGATAAAATACCAAATTTCTATGTCAGCATTGAATGTAACAAAGTGTAAGGAAAATATCATCAGCTTCCAAAGATCACTTTGGCTGACAAAAAGGAGAACTTCAACTGTTTTAAGTCTTTACGCCGGGAAATCAGAACGTGACAATTTCACCCGTTGAAGTTTTTCTACATCTGTTTAACAGTTTTTATTCTCTATGTTCCATATCAGCCAACTTCAACAGTGTAGGTACTTCCAGTTACACACAAGTGCACTAACTGCAAACACATTAATGGGAAGCATCTACACGTAACTCTAATTGTTACATAGCAACTAAATTTTCCTCAAAACACACGCACTGCTGTCTTTGAAAATGGAAGGCTCTATTGAATATACAAAGTTTGGAAAAGGGGAAATGGGGTGAATATGGCCTAAAATGTTTCAGTTCAGTGGTGTAACTAGGGCGAGGCAAGTTGGGCACATGCTCTCAGTACCAAATTTTGGAGGGCACCATTTTATGATTATATTGTTATATTTACCGAAAATATGATCTTGAAAATGTACCGGGACTAAACATGCACTGATACATATGCATAATTACATAGATATATGTACACACATTTTATAAATATATGAGTATACACACACACACATATATATATATATATTTGGCAGTGGTGTGTTACATTTACGTATACACATAATCATACATATAAATACACACGTACACACATACACACACATATATACGAATGGGTACCCAAAAGAAATTGGAATTTTACAATATCATTTTACTCAGTTTTACATGTTTACACTTTTATAGGCTTCAAAGTATTCTCTATTTAAAGCAATGCATCGGTCCAGGCGCGTTTTCCACTATTCAAAGCAATCCTGGAACTCTTGCGAAGTGATGCTTTTTAACATCTCCGTCGTTTTTTCTTCATCTCTTCTACATTTGCAAATTCCGTAGCACCAGCTGTTGTCACCAGCGATCACCTTCAAGTAAAAGGCCCGGATTAACTTCTAACTATTCTTTCAATTCACGGCACGTATTCTGTCGTGACTGCTTTTGATCTTCCGTGGGCAAGCGAGGCACAAATTTTGCTGCAACTCTTTTCATTCGCATTACCTCGCTCAAAATTCGTTGGCAGGAGCTCCAGGACATACCAGTCATATCAACAAGTTTGTCAATTGTTTGGTGACGGTACTCCAAAATCAGTTGATGAATTTTCACGATGTTTTCAATCGTTCGATAGGCCGACGGTTGGCCTGAACGAAATTGGTCCTCAAGCGACAAGTGACCATTTCTAGAGCGTGAAAACAACTCGTAAACTTGTGTTTTGGTCATGGCAGCCTTCTTGTCAGCTGTTTGAAACATGACACCACATTGCAGTGTTACGACTCATGACAATGCCGGTCGGCAGACTGATGCCTGAGACTCACATCAAGTGGCTTCTAGCGGCGAAAGCCTGAACTACAATGGACTTGTTCCACAGGGAACGTTTCTGGTTACTTTTGGGTAGCCCCCATATATATATGCAAAATGAGAAAATGGAGAAATATATCTAAATCATTCATCAACTATCAGATAATACCGAATCATATACTTTATTAAAACACTACACAAGATCATTAAGATTAGACATTAATACAGTACAATAATTACAATCAATATAATGAGATATAACTAAATAAAATAACAAGATATAAAAATACATATACATTATAACTGACAGCTGTTTCGGCCATGCAGATAGGTATGTCTCATTTAACCTATATTAGCCATATATTGCAGGTATAAATGAGACGTTAACAAAAATATCTTACGGCCTCTTCGGAGATTCTAATGTAAGTAGCAGTATATTGGATATATGTTATCCCATGGAGGGTTGAATTTACAACCCCTATCTCATTTTATATATATATGCATATATGTACATACCTACATATATATGTATATATACATGCATATATGGGTACAGGACATCAAAAAACGTTGAACACAATGAAAAACGAAAACCAAAACATAGAAAACGAATTTTTTTTGGACAACGAAAAAACAATCATAAAATGAGACATGCAACATAAAGAATATTCCCCTTCATCAGTTGTCCCTGTTTCATCATACTCCGCGTTTCTGAAGGCAAGGACAATAGGCGACTTCATTGAAACAGTCCTTCCCGCAAAGCAAATTCAATAAAACTTTGGATTTTTTGCAGAGGGTGAAACAGGACAGTGAGAACAAGACAGTTAAATCAAACGGTGAGGACTGTTAAGTCAAGACGATAGAAAATTATTATGAACACTAAGAAGACGAGCTTATGAGAGGAGATAGGTATAAGCACGTGTTGTCTTTAGCAAGGAAATGGGTATATATATATATATATATATATACACTATTGTGTCTGGGGAGAGTCATTTTCTTTTTGTGCCTTATTATGTAACACACTCACCGGTAAAACTTCCACGTTTCTCTTATTTTTATTGTCCTAAAATTTTCGTTGCGTCTTGCAATCTTTTCAATAGTGTTGACTCTGTCCATTCAATGGACAGAGTCAAAACTACCGAAAAGGTTGCAAGACGCAACGAAAATTTTAGGACAATAAAAATAAGAAAAATGTGGAAGTTTTACCGGTGAGTGTGTTACATAATAAGGCACAAAAAGAAAATGACTCTCCCCAGACACAATAGAATATGCTTCAACACACAAACTCATATAAATAATCTTGCAAACCAAATCCAAAAACGAAATATATATATATATATATTTCTTTACTACCCACAAGGGGCTAAACACAGAGGGGACAAACAAGGACAGACAAAGAGATTTAGTCGATTACATCGACCCCAGTGCGTAAATGGTACTTAATTTATCGACCCCGAAAGGATGAAAGGCAAAGTCGACCTCGGCGGAATTTGAACTCAGAACATAACGACAGACGAAATACGGCTACGCATTATATATATGTATGTATGTATATATGTATATATTTATACACACACACAAGTTTTTTTAGAGAAATTTCTTGATACAGTTACATTTAAAAATAATTATTTTGTTAAATTAAAAATTATGAATTATGCAAAAGATTCTTTAAAATAGAATCTCGTTGGTAAACACAGACGTGATGAAAGGGAGTTTTATTACAAAATCTTCCTTCCAGAAAGTTTGTGTTAATTTACTTTTTTGAAAAAGTATCATTGTTATATTATTGATAATTGTTAATGACTGTGGTGAAGAAGCTCACTTTGCAACCACGCAGTTTCTGGTTCTATCCCACTGTTCAACACTTTGGGAAAGTGTCTTCTACTATTTATACATACAGTGAACAATTTCGCCAACCAAATTCGCTCACGGGCCGACTAATGCCTTGTGAGTGAATTTTGTAGACTGAAATTGAGTGGAAACCTATCGCGCGCGTGTGTGTATCCATCGCTTACCAACCGATGCTGGTTTGTTTGTGTCCCTATGAATTAGAGGTTCGGCCGAAGACATCGATAGAATAAATACTGGACTTAAAATAAGTACTAGGGATGTGTGTGTGTGTGTATGTGTATGCAAGAAAATACATTGTTAGAGAAAGAGAGGAGGAAAGGGAAATATACAAGAACTGTGTTCATAGTCTTTAAACAAGAATTAAAAACAGAAATATTGTGATAACATTAGTTACCGTATCTATTATGTGTATCAAGGAAACAGAGAGAGGTATCTTTGTAGAATTAAGAAAGACACTTGAGATATTTAGTCGAAATAAAACATCTTATAACCCGCTTTTTATAAAATGTCTATACCAGTATCTCAAATGGCAATGCAGTTTTCTTTTATTGAACCGTACATAAAGAATTACAAAAGTTGTGTAATTAACTGAAATTAAGTAATAAACTGTAGTTCTAAAACTTTAGTACATTGCAATATAATAATAGTTTAGTTCCTGTGTTTGTCTTTTTCATTCAAGTTGCCAGTTTTGCACAAAAGCACTAAACGGGCAGAAGCTTAGTGAGGCGAAGAAAATGAGCAAGAAACCGAAAATGCAAGAAGCAGAAGTTAAATATATCTCATTTTTTAAATATCATAATTTGTACAAGCCTGTCTTTCATCAATATTAATTGAATCACCATTCAATGTAAACCCACCTACCTATGTAATAAAAGGAGAATTAAGTGTCTTTTGAAAACCAGACTTGTCTTTCAAAGTATAACTTAGTAATTTGGGAAAGAACCTTGTGGTATATTTAAGTATTGTATACAATTGTACGTTCCTACCTACCATTTGTACCACACTAAGGGAAGTAAACTCGAAGGAGAAACGGAAAGTCAGCAAAGAAAAAAAGAGAGAAAATAAGAGATAAAAATAGTAAATAGTGATAGTAGCAGTGGTGATATTCTTTATTGTTTTGTTTTTTTTTGTCTGTTTGTGTGTGTCACATGTTCTTTGTTTGTAGTTGATAGTTAAGGACGGTGGCGGCGGCGACATCGCTCGACAACATCTACTTGCACTACGACGGATGCGTTAAAGCAGTGGTTCCCAAAGTGGGCAGTATTTCCCCATTGGGGGCGGTGGAAAGATCCAGGGGGCGTTAAAGAAAAGTGGGGTGATAATGGGTGGCCAAAATGGGTTGAGAGATGTAAAATAAAAAATATTTTAATAGATCAATTAGGTTTAAGTTTTATTTGTGAAATACAGTTGTTTTGAATTTGCTGCAGAAAGTGGTCTATATTTGTAGTGGGGGGAGGGGCTTAGGAATGTGACCAAGGGGACGGCGGCCTGAAAAAGTTTGGGAACTACTGCGTTAAATCACAGGGTCTTTTTTTTTTATATCAGTTCACAGGAATAAATATTTTGTTCGTCGCCAACTCTTTACTGCTTACAAAAAACCCCATCACCTCCAACAACATTAATAACCCTCTATCAACATTATCACAACAAACTGATAACTGTTCTCTGTGTGTGTGCATACGTAGGTATGTATGTATATGTATATTCGCACGCGTGTATGTATGATTATACGACTGTATCAATTCCTCGGCTTTTCTTTTTTTTCTCCTATATTTCACTGTTGCCACTTCAACTAGCATTTGTCACAATTTCTTGCTCCATCCCCCGCTTCTCTCTCTGTTGTCCTTCTGTCTGTCCATCTACCTTGCCTTCTAGTCTCCGTCATCTCCACTATCATAATAACAACAATCAACAAAACTTCTGTTCCACCAGCGATATCCGTGGAATTCCACGGTTTTCGCTAGTCATATTTATCTCCGGAGTTCAGATTGAATGTATTCAGCTAATGCGTTTTACTCTTCGCCAGAAGTTGCAAATATCATTCCTGAAGCCAAATATTTTGGCCTTATGTTTGATTTTACTTCATGTCAAAACAACAAGAGCAAATAGCAAAAACAGTTTATGTTGATATTGATTTTGAGGAGAAAACAATTTTCATAAGTGGCTTTTCTTGGATTTATCCAATTAAAACGAAAGGATGCCGAAAATATGGTGGAAGTTATTTTGGAACAACTTATGAGACACAAAATTCCGTTAAAAGACTGTCGATCTCAATCTATGACAATGCTGCCTATTATAAAAGTAGTATTCAACAGAAAATTAATGAAAACAATTGCAAAGCTATTTTTGTAAACGGCGAAAATCATTTTCTCAGTTTGGTTGAAGTGCATGCTGCTAACCATATTGGTATTGATGGTAGCATTTTTTGGTGTAATTCGGTCGCTTTATTCATTTTTTTCCTACGCAACACTCCGTTGGCAATTCATGAAAAGAAACTATACCAGTCGTTGTCGAGTTTGAATTTGAAACTCGATTGAGTTCCAAAATAGAGCGATGAAACCTGTTCATGAATACTTTTCCATCTTTGTGGAACTTATGCAAAGTATGATGGAGGATCAAATTCAAACATTCGACACAAAAAGTAACGTGAAGTAAAGTAGTTGCTGAATCAAATTTGGTTTATAATTTTTGGTTTTGCTTAAATTTCGGGATAAAATTCTTATTCAGATTGATCATAACAGACCATACCATAAACATTCATGAGGATGCTTATTATTTAAAGGCCCTTCGAGATTATATTTAAGCAATCGAGAATCATTGGCCAGTGAATCATTTGAAGCTGGACTGAAACTATGTGATGAATAGGGTACTGAAATAAAAATACGTCTTAAAAGAAACAAATTCCTGATGAAAAATCTAAGAACGCAGAATTCACCGCGAAAAAAGAAATTATGAAACTAAACACTATATTTTACCGACCCTAAAAAAATGAAAAGCAAAGGTGATTTCGGTGAAGGCAGAACACGTAAAGAGACGGAGGAGATACTGCAAAGCATTTTGTCTATATTGAAAATAATGGTAGAAACCTGAACACTTTCATAAATCGCTCCATGACTTAAGTTCAAAATTTGGATTTCTTTAAAATATTAGACAATTAATGTTTGATCCAATAGAAGGCAATCGTATTCATAACGTTAGAAAGTTGTTTCAACATTCAATAGATTTTTTATAACACTAATATAGACGTAAGAAGAAATCTTAGAAAATAAGGCGTTTAAGTTTTTTGAATCTTTTTTCTTTGGACGGCAGATTGAGAAATTAATTTTTTATAACTAAACACTTTCAAACTTCGGACACTGGTAGAATGTGTCATAAAAATAACAGTGACAAATAAAATATACACCGCAGTTAGTTGCTGTTGATAAACAACAGCGGTAATTTTATTCAGCTGAATACACGTCATTGATTGGTTGAAATTACCGAAATACGACAACTTTAACACGAAATAACTTTGAAAATAGAAACTTTTCTCAACAACACTAAGAGTAAAAGATGTTTTATATAACACATTCTACCAGTGTCCGAAGTTTGAAAGTTTTTTTTTATTCAACGTGATGTTTCCTAAATTTGATAGTATATATAAAAACAAAAGAATGTTAAAAAATCACAATAAATTATTTATATCAGTCTTCTTTTAGCTTCCACGTGTCACCAGATGAGTAGATCAGAACATATCCTTACAACATTAGATTGAAAATGGACAGTAATGTATACAGTGAGAAAATAACATATATGTTTGGACATTAATCTCTGCATAGACAATTTGCAAGTTTTCACATACGACGTTAATTAAAAAATTATTTGTACGTCTACACATGTTCTTGTTTGTAAGGTCAAATGTGTAGTTCAACTTTCTAGAAATAATGTTAAGTGATTGTTCTTAGGATAAAATTCTTTTTGAGTGACAAGCGTATGCAAGCATAAGAAGTAAACAGAAAAATAATGTAATATTCGTGTTTTTAACATGGTTAAAATAGAAATCGGCAAATAATTTCTCATTCAACTGAACATATCTTGTTTTTCAGACAGCTGAAAAGGTAAGAAGAGAACGTCCAGTTTTGTCACACGTGTTGCTTTCACTAATATTCATTGGAAAGACAAAGTGACGGCTTTCCAAAGCCGGCTGGCGAAGGAGCTACAAGAGAAGGAAATAGTCTTGTGTTCTGTTTATATGGTCAAAAATATTTGTCTGATTACCAGACTCCGATTGGCTAATAAAACCAGAGAAATACCAAAACGTCGCTTATTACACGAGGCCGCGACATAGCTTGTCAAGTAACGCTCGCTATTGCAATGTCATTTTGCCAGCTGAGTGATACCATTAGGTTGAAATTGATCATATATCTTAGTGTCAAGAAGGTTGCTTGTTACTCGAGCTGAACTTCAATAAAGATATTGTAGTGGAAAAGGTGTAGCAAAAGATGTAATGAAATATATTTTCTGTGGGCAGGATAACGTATCTCAAGTATATTTCTCCAGCAGACATTTTCAACAATTGGGTGAAGTGATGACTAATGAAATGAAGAAGCATACGATAAGCTTACGGTTCATTTGGAGAATACAGCCCAAGCATTCTCTTCGTGACTACCGAAAGAAATTTTCTGTGAACTGTGATTACACTATTTTCGGTCTATAGCGAATTCATGTCGACAACACGTTTTTTTGACATGTGACTCTAGCCAATTGAAAACTAGTATGTTGTTGAGATTATTTTTGACTGTATTAAGCAGACTAAAAGTCTTTCCATTCTCTTGGCTCATTCATTTGACACTAGAAAAAATTGCACTCCTGTACCAGCAACTATGGCCAAGCCGACTCTCCCACTTTCTCTCTCTCTCTCTCTCTCTCTCTCTCTCTCTCTCTCTCTCTCATCCCTAGACTATGTTAACAGCCAGGTTTTTGTTTTAGCCTCAACAGAATAACTTTATACCAGCTTAAAATACGTATGTTATCTACTTTTTGTCTTTATGGTTGGCTCTTAACTAATCACGCACATTTGTTCTACAACACTTTACTTCATTACCACGAAAATATGAATATATCTATGAACATTTTCTTTAACACATATCCACAACAGAAATTATCTCATTCTCTTATCGATGCACATTTTCACAAACACGTTTATATAAACTTTACTGTGATTGCTGTCAATTAAGATCTGAAATTTTCCATGTCTAAATTCCATCCTATTTTAACCAGTACTCTCAAACGATGTGTAATGACTTCTGCTGCTACACTGGAAATAGTGACTCCGATTTGTTGATTTGCTTATAATTAGATAGATATCCCTGTTGTTTGGATAGCTTGCGAAATGCAGCGAAGAATGTGTAAGGTTGTATAAAGAAATGTGGTAATAATAATAATAATAATAATAATAATAATAATATAATAATAATAATAATAATAACAACAATAATAATAATAAGGATGAGGATAAGGATAATAATAATAACAACAGCAACAACAACAACAATAATAAATGCCTTGATGCAGTACCAGGTAGTGGCTCTCATGGCTTCTGATCTTAACTGCTTGGAAGTGTTATCATGTACATTGTTTTGTCTTAGTATAAAAGATGGGCTACAGCAAATATTCTGCTCAATACCACTGATTTGCTTGTCAGTTGTTTGACCATAACCAGTTGAGCATGTCTCTTAGTGGCTGATGATATGTGCATCTCTGATTGCGAGGAGAAGTAGTGGGGATGCATCATAGCCATGTGTTGAAAGGAATTCTCAGGGGTCTGGATAATTCACTTTGAAAACATGGGTGTTTCATTAGTCATCCTTAAACAATCCTTATTCAGGAACCTTTTGAGTGTGATGGGCTACTCGACCTGAAGAAAATTCTAACTGAGCCCCACTTGTAAGGTCATGTGCTGTTTATCTTGGTATGGGATCACCATATCGTACATATATGGGTATGATGCATGTGCCTGGTGTACCCTTATCAGAGAGGTAGTCATGATGGGTATACTGGGCTTTGTATATTTTACCCCAGTGTCACTTTGATAGCATGCACTGCTCTCTCACACAACAATAACAACGACAATAATAATAATAATAATAATAATAATAATAATAATAATAATAATAATAATAATAATAATCCTTTCTGCTAAAAGCACGAGGCCTGACATTTTGGGGAATGGTTTAGTCAATTACATTGACCCCAGTATTTCACTAGTACTTAATTTATCGACCCCGAAAGGATGAAAGGCAAAGTTGACTGCAGTGGAACTTGAACTCAGAAAGTGAAGATGGACGAAATACTGCTAAGTATTTTGTCTGGTGCATTAATGTTTCTTATTTCTTTATTGCCCACATTGGGCTAAACATAGCGGGAACAAACAAGGACAGGCAAAGGAGTTAAGTTGATTACATCGACCGCAGTGAGTAACTGGTACTTAATTTATTGACCCTGAAAGGATGAAAGGTAGAGTCAACCTTGGCGGAATTTGAACTCAGAATGTAACGGCAGATGAAATACCGCTAAGCATTTCACCTGGCATGCTAATGTTTCTGCCAGCTTGCCGCCTTGACTATAATAATAATAAATGTGTAGCAGAACACGAACTCGTGATGTCACATTGAGGATTTCAAGCCACGATATAGCAACGGTTTGATCATATGTGCAATCGAGTTATTGTGTGGTCAGAAGCCAGACATCTCATGAAAGATGATTGTTGAAGGTCCTAGAACATATCCCTACAAGGCCTATAAATAGAGTCCTTTTCAACGCCAAACTCCAGTGTGTTTTTAGTCGTGGTACGAAATACACACTCTTTCTTAGTTGTCCTAACAACTGCATGCTTAACCAATATGCAATTGTTGAAAAAGATATGAAGCAGCGCATGTATATATATCCTTGTGTTTAAGTCAACCCCAGTGGTGATTTTGATATCCAGCTACTTTGCATCCATGTGGCATTATGTTTCTTTTGTCTAGCTGACATAACGCATCTATTTGTAATGCATGACCAACTTCATATGACTTGTGCAGCAATAATAAATCATGTTTAACTGTATGATTAGTGTTGATAAATCATTACACACAGCTTCCACAAACCAATAACTCATTCCAGCAACATTGGTACACACAAGCTTCAATGGTTTCAAATTTTGGTACAAGGCCGACAAATTCAGGTGAGGGGATAAGTTGATACATCGACCCCAGTGTTTCACTACTATTTAATTTATCAATCCCGAAAGGATGAAAGGCAAAGTTGATCTCAGTCGAATATGAAACCAGAATGTGAAAACAGACGAAATACCACTAAGCATTTTACCTAGCATACTAATGATTCTGCTGGCTCGCTACCTGAATAATAATAATAATAATAATAATGTATGTAAAAAATGCCACAGAACCACTATTATTAGAAGTAAGATGGTCAGGCTTGTGTAGGATGAAAGATTGCAAAGATAAAGCACTATACAAGAAATTGAAAACAAATGAAACTGAAAATAGGTGGGTAAAGAAAATAATGCATGGTCAATTTCATAGGGATGTTGACGATAAGACTGAGACAGAAGTTGGCTGTGGATGACTAAAAGTGATTTTAAACCAGAAATGGGGGCTTTAATCTGTGCTGCTCAAGAGCAAGCACTAAGAACAAACTACATAAAATATAGAATAGACAATGCAGCAGAAAGTGTTAAGCGCAGAATCTGTGGACAAAACGTATAGCATATTACCAGCCAATGTACACCACTAGCCCAGAAGGAATATAAGAGACAGCACGACAATATAGCCAGGCTTGTCCATTGGACACTTTGCAACAAGTATGGACTTGACAGAGCAAAAAATTGGTACAACCACAAACCTGAAGGCATCGTCGAAAGTAGAAATGGAAAGATCCTATGGGATTTTATGATTCAGTGTGACCATGAGATAGGGAACAGGAAGCCAGACAGTCTTAATTGAGAAAGAAAACAAACTATGCTGGATCATAGGTATAGCATGCCCAGCTGACAACAAGGTATGCGATAAGGAAAAAAGAAAAGTCAAGAGATATGGCAGGTTAGCTTGGAAGTTAAGCAGTTGTGGTCGTTGAAAGAGGTAGTGGTAGTACCAATAATTGTCGTAGCCCTGGGAACAGTGAGCAAAAATCTCAAGAAGTATGTGGAACAAACAGGGGCTGCAATAAAGGTGGAGCACTTGCAGAAAACAGCACTGCTTGGAACCATTCAAATACTCCAGAAGGTGCTTGAAAAATAAGAAAAACAAAACGAAACAACACACAACACAAGACGCACTCTACGCAGCAATGACCCAGTGAAATTAACTTCCACCAGCAAGCTAGATAACCAACGCATTACACATTCAACATGCAATACAAGCATTAATACAACAAAAAGATGCACCTCACCTCAAGAGAAATAAAAGAACTAGCATAATACGATACTGGGAAGAGTTTGCGCACTCCCAACAACAGAAAAGAGTACACAATGCAGCACACACCCCAGCAACATGGAGATGTAGCAGGTGATGCTGTAGAAATTTTCCTCAGACTACCAAATGTTGAGCAAATATATAATAATAATAATAATAATAATAATAATAATAATAATAATATAATAATAATATGAAGTGTAATTTTGTACTGAAGTGGGAAATTACAAATGAATGTGTGTCAGTGTGTTGACAGAGAATGTATCAACTATTTTCTATATCTATTGCCCAAAAGAAGAATGCAATAATCATGACAAGAACATCCTTGATCATGGAAAATGTCTAGTTGCAATATGCTTGAAACTTTAGTCTGCAGCTGCACTGATTCTTCTATTTGTCTTAACCATTTTATTTTTTTCTTTTAGCTTCAGTGCTTAGTTCTAGTTGTTTTGAAGTCAATGAGAAACCATTCAATAAACTTTAAAACCAGAATTTTTATTTTCTATGGTCAGCCATGCATTTGTATTAAGGCAGAAGTTCTAAGTTTATGATGTATTTAATGGCTATTGTGAAGTAATCTATTACAGGAATGATTCCATGGGTAAGAAGCTTACAGTCCAGTTATGTGATCTAGGATCCAGTCCTACTGTGCATCACCTTGGACAAGTATCTTCTACTATAGCCTTGGATCAACCAAAGCCTTGAGAGTGAATTTGGTAGATGGAAACTGAAGCCTGTCATTTAGAAATGTGCACACATGCATGTGTGTGCATATATCTATGCATGTATATCTTTGTATTTCTGTTATGTATATATCTCCTGCTCACCTCTGACAACTAGTGTTTGTTTATGAACCCATAACAATAATTTAGCAAAAGGTATCAGTAGAATAAGTACAAGACTTTTAAAAAAAGTCACTGGATTGATTTCTTTGATTAAACCCTTCAAGATTGTACCCCAGCATGGCTACAGGACAGTGAATGCAATAAGCAAAAGATAAAAGATATTAAGCTCACTTTGTACAGGCTTTCTCTGTCAGAGAAATATTTTATTAAAATATAAGGAATTTCATGATAAGACTGAGTGTAGGAGATTTAAGGTAGCAATAACTTAATGCCTGAAGAAATGGTTATTGTTATGAGTAAGATCATTTCTCTTTTTGAACACTTAGATTAAATGTATGTAGGATAAAAATGACAGTGAAAGAAGGCACTGAATTTAGAAGATGAGCATACTCTAATATTGGTTTCAAATTCTAGCACAAGGCCAGTAATTTTGGGGGAGGGAGTAAGTTGATTACATTGACCCTACTGCTCAACTGGTATTTATTTTATCAAACCCGAAAGGATGAAAGACAATGTCAACCTCAGCAGAATTTGAACTCAGAACATGAAGATGCACAAAATGTTGCTTAAGCATTTTGTTTGTTGTGCTAATGTTTCTACCAGCTTGCCACCTTATGAGCATACTCTAATACTGAATAATATAATTAGAATGATTAAGGCGGTGAGCTGGCAGAATAGTTAACACCTTGGGCAAAATATTTAGTGGTATTTCATCTGTCCTTACATTCTAAATTCAAATTCTGCTGAGGCTAACTTTACCTTTCATCTTTTCAGGGTTGATAAAATAAGTACCCTTTGAACACTGTGGTCGATATAATCAACTCACCTGCTCCCCCGAAATTGCTGGTCTTGTGCCAAAATGTGAAATCAATTTTACTAGAATGATTCTTATTAGCCACTATCTTAACTCATGAATGCAACTGAATTAGGATATCAACTGTTCATTAAAAGCAAATTAGCTGCTTTCTATTTCCATTCAAGCCTACTTGATGTAACAGCTTCTTCTTTATCTTGTCACATATTATGCTAAAAATTTTTTAGTTCTTCCTCAGCAGAAAAGCAATCATATGGAATTCACACTTTGTCCACACTTTTATACAGGCATCAGCCTGTAAACACTGAATCTGAATATCAATTATACTGATCTCGCAAATCCAGATGAAAGGCCTGCATAGATTATAAGTGGCCCTTATTCTCCCTTGACTAAGATTTAAAAAAAAATTTATTGTCCTAAGTAGCACCAGTATTTTTCATGTGAATACACATGTGTGTGTGTGCACGTGTGTATGTGTCTATATATCTCTCTCTATCTCTCTTGATACATATATATATATATATATGTGTGTGTGTGTGTGTGTGAAGGTGCCATCCTCAGCTGATAGAGCATCAGGCTCACAATCATGAGGTAGTGAGTTCGATTCCCAGACTGGGCTGTGTGTTGTGTTCTTGAGCAAGACACTTTATTTCACATTGCTCCAGTTCACTCAGCTGTAGAAATGAGTTGCGATGTCAATGGTACCAAGCTGTATCAGCCTTTGCCTTTCTCTTGGATAACATTGGTAGTATAGACAGGGGAGGCTGGTGTGCTTGGGCAACTGCTGGTCTTTTATAAACAGCCTTCTAGGTGCAATCCCATGCCAATTCATAACTAAAGAGGGTCCATATGTATATATGTGTGTGTGTGTATATATACAAGCTCGCGCACATGCACACACACTCACACACATATTAAGATAGCAATGTGTAGGTGCAGGAGTGCATGTGTGATAAGAAGCTTGTTTTCCAACCACATGGTTCTGGGTTTAGTCCCACTGTGTGACACCTGTGTGTGTGTATATATATATATACACACACACACAGGTATGGTGATGCAAATGTGCTTATATGTATGTATGCTCATGTATATACATGTACATCTATATGATTATATTTCAAATTGTGTGATTCTCCTGTATATATGTGTATGCGAATTTGTGTGTGTTTGAAAATGTGCACAAATTTCCCTTCATTCATTTATTTGTTTATTTGTATTCATATTTAGCAACATAGCAGGCAAAATATTTTTAAAATATGAATTAGCTATGTGACAGTGTAATTGCTTTTAAAATTCACTCTTCTTTCATGCCAAGTTTGAAGAAAATATCTATTTTGCATCTTACTCTTTTGGTCTCTTAAATATACTGCATTTTGTGACATTATTTCAAGCCAGCCGGCTTTTTTTCCGCAAACTGCATGTGCATTTTTCTCACGTATGCATAGTATTGATTGCAACAGCTGATGTACTTGCACGTACAAATGCACGTTCCCATGGCTTTATCGATCACATTCTCACCTGGAATCGATTTTTGTAATTTTTTCAAGACTTATACATGCCCTGATACCGTCGGTATCTACATATCAAATTTGAGCGCAATCAGATGGAAGATGCCCACGATCCTAGAAGACACACACACAGACAGACAGGACGGATTTTATATAATATATATATATAGATAGATAGATAGATAGATAGATAGATAGATAGATAGATAGACAGACAGTAAGATAAGATAGATAGATATATATGCATATGTGTTGTATTTATGTATATGTGTGTGTGTGTATATATATATATATATATATAGAGAGAGAGAGAGAGAGAGAGAGAGAGAAAGAGAGACAGACAGACAGAGATAGATACATACATGCATGTTCACACATGTGCGCACACACACACACACAATGATCTCTAAAGTTCATTATGTAAAGCACCCTAGTTATGAAAACTATCATTATAATTGTTTGCTTGTTTCAGTGCTTCATGCCACATATTCTTATTGGCCAAGATAAATGTATTAATGTTATAGGTTGCTATTCCTTTAGCTTTAAAACTCTCACTTTCCCTGTTATTTTATTATTTTGATGAAACTAAAACGAATATATGTAAATAATGATTCTGGCACTGACACAAAACCCACAAAATATTGATTGTTGACTGAATTAAGTACATGAATGATACTCACTTTGTATTGTTATACTTGAAGAGGATGACAGGCTAAACCTATCCTTACAGAATTTGAACACAAAATGTAGAGTGATGGTACTGTTAAGTATTCAGTTTAGATCTCTGTTGTTTCTGGCATTCCACTGCTCTCTGAGAAATCACTTATATCAGTAGAAACAACAAAAACTGCAACAACAACAGCAATAATAAATAACCACCACACTGTATAGGTGCAGGAGTGAATGTGTGGTAAGAAGCTTGTTTTCCAACCACATAGTTCTGGGTTTAGTCCCACTGTGTGACACCTTGGGCAAATGTCATCTACTCTAGCTTCAGGCAGACCAAAGCCTTGTGAGTGGATTTGGCAGATGAAAACTGAAAGAAGCCTGTCGCATATGTGTATATATATATGTGTGTGCGTGTATGTGTGTGTGTGTGTGTGTTTGTGTCTGTATTTATCCCCCACCACTTGTATGTTTATGTCCCCATAACTTAGCAGTTTGGCAAAAGAGACTAATAGAATAAGTACTAGGCTTAAAAAGTCCACAAACATGATAGCAAGGACTATAACAAATGGTAAAACACCATGCTAGAGCAGACCAATTTATTCCTTTCAAATATGGGAGATTGAATGTAAATTGATGATGGATATCAGTAACAATAAAAAGACACAATGATGATCACTTCCATCAATTTCAACATATAAATGTTTGAAGGTCAAGATTTAATGAAGAAAAAAGTCAGCATTACTTTCACAACTACATCCACCACCACCACCAACAACAACAAAGGAATCTCTATGCAATTGTGTTCAATCTGCTAGAAATAGTGGCCAACAATCCTTCAAATCACATCCAACTATCTTAAAAAAAATGAACATGGATAATATGATACTGGGTTCACCACACATAGGAAAAAGACAGGATGGTCACAGCTGGAATACTTTCAGATTATAAGTCTGCTGGATCAGATTTCACTTGAGAGTTGATCAACAACAACACTGATAAACTCCCTCTTGGCCTCACCTGGCCCTTGATCTGTTCCTTCTTTTCACTCAATTACATTTTTCTATTCTTCTTTTCTCCCTCCATTCTTCCTATCTTCTTTCTTTCTTTTTCTTTCCACCTACATTGTCTTTTCCTTTCTTTTTTCCCTCCTTCCATTTTTTATTTCTTCTCTCATTTATATCACAACTATCTTATGTTTATGTTTTTCTTATTCCTTTACTTTTCTACTTTTCCTATATTCATTTTCCTTCTGTCTTTTCTATTCTTCCCTTTATTCTTCTTTGTTCTCTTCCTACCTTTTTTCTTTCTTTCTTTCTTTCTTTCCTCCAACCTTCCCTCCTTCCCTTCCTCACTCACTTATTCTCTTACTTTATTTTTATTGCTTTCCTTCCTTACAGTTCCTTTCCTCAATCTCACTTCCATTCTTACTATTTTCCTGCTCATTCTCTCATTCTCTCCGCCTACTCAAGCAACAAGCATATTGCAAAGTGTGTTCCACACGTACATAACCTCTCTTTCTCTCACTCTCGCACATACACCACACACACTCACGAACATGCAGTTTAGCATTGCACTACAGAACACACACACACAGACAGTGATCTGCGCCCACGCTAATATGTAGAACTATTCACCACAACCAGTTTTGGGAAAACAATTTCTATAGAAATCAGCATATTTCGTAAACCTATCTATAAACATTCTAACAGAGATTGTAGCATATTTTATGGTAGATTTTACATGAAAAATATACTTATTATCAATTTTCTCCTATGCTTTATTATTTTAGTTTCTATCTATAAGATTTAAGTACAGTTGTGTGATTAAGAAGTTTGAAACACAACCACGCATTTCTAGGTTTGATCTCACTTTGTGATAACCTGGCTAAGTATTGTATATACTCAAATAAAAGTCATGCTCATGCAAAAGTCAACCTCCTTTATGAGAGCTACAACTCTGAAATTTCCCTTGTACCTCATGTAACAGTTGACCCAAGCTTTTCACAAATTAACAAATCAGTATTTCCTGGTTGAGGGATTATCTTGTATAAATGTTATGCTGCAGAATGCAGCTATGCAGGGGCACCACCTTGAAGGGTTTAGTTGAACAAATTGACCTCAGTGATAAGTTTTAAGCTTGTCTTATTGGTCTCTTTTGTCAAACCTTTAAATAACTAGGATGTAAATAAAGCAACACCGGCTGTCAAAAGGTGTGGGATGGGGAGGACAAGCACACACACGATCGCATGCACACATACAACAAGCTTCTTTCAGTTTCTGTCTATCAAGCCCACTCACATGGCTTTGGTCAGCCTGGGGCAATATAGAAGACACTAGCTCAAGGTCTCATGTAGTGGGACTGAAACTGAAACTATGTGGTTGGGAAGCAATGTTCACCTTGTTATAATAGTCACAAAAATTCAACTTTGACATGAGTATATGCAGTATCTTCTACCATAGCCTTGGGTCAACCAATACCTTGTGAGTGAAATGTGGTAAACAGAAAATGTAGAAAAACCCAAGCAAACACAGGGTCTGGTATATGTTGAGATACAATAAATAGCACTGTAAAGTATTTATTGAGATAAACTGTAGTAGTCAATAAATTTTATTGTTTTACTAGCTGGCCCTGTGCCATCAAGAATGATGGCTAATTGTAGTATTTTATATATAAATAGGTACAAAACCGAAGCTTTAGTTTAATAATTCTTTTATTACTAAATTTATATTATACCTTTCAATTGTAATCATTTTATATTCTTGATACACTCAGGGAATAATTATTTTCCCTTATGAGTTTGTATATGTAAATGTTTGTGTAGGTGTATGTGACTGTAATAATTATTTTTAACAAAACAGAATATGGATGATAAATCAAATTAATACACTTGCCAGTGTTATCTAGTGGTTGTCTTTTGAGATGTGACATCAATCATCGTTTGTTACTGACACATACAAACATTCACATACTTCCCTTGTACATACACACACACACATATACACATCTACTCACACAGAGTTGAAACGCTCCCAATACCAGTTTGCCATCACCCCTTCCTTCCTTATTCATGTGGTTGGTAAGCAACCACATGGTTCCGGATTCAGTCCCACTGCGTGGCACCTTGGGTAAGTGTCTTCTACTGTAACCTCAGGCCGACCAAAGCCTTGTGAGTAGATTTGGTAGATGGGAACTGAAAAAAAAGCCTATTGTGTATATGTATATATATATATATATGTGTGTGTGTGTGTGTGTGTGTGTGTGTGTGTGTGTGTGCGTGTGTGTTTGTGTGTCTGTGTTTGTCCCATTGCTTGACAACTGATGCTGGCATGTTTATGTCCCCATAACTTAGCGTAGTTCAGCAAAAGAGACCGATAGAATAAGTACTAGGCTTACAAAGAATAAGTCCTGGGGTTGATTTGCTCGACTAAAGGTGGTGCATGACCACAGTCAAATGGCTGAAACAAGTAAAAGAGTAAAGAGAGAGTATGTGTATATATATATATATATATTATATATATATATATATATATATATATGAGCATGATCGCTGCCAGAGAGCTGACTGGCTTCCATGCTGGTGGCACGTAAAATGCACTGTTCAAACGTGATCATTACCAGCGTTGCCTTACTGGCTCATGAAAAACATTTGACCGAGGTCATTGCCAGTACTGCCTGACTGGCCCTCATGCCAGTGGCATGTAAAAGCACCCACTACACTCTCGGAGTGGTTGGTGTTAGGAAGGTCATCCAGCTGTAGAAACTCTGCCAGATCAGATTGGAGCCTGGTGCAGCCATCTGGTTAGCCAGTCCTCAGTCAAATCGTCCAACCCATGCTACCATGGAAAGCAGACCTTAAACGATGATGATGATGGTGATGATATATATATATATATATCATCATCATCATGATATATATATACATACATCATGTGTGTGTGTGTGTGTATGTGTGTACTCTTGTCTAAATATCCCATGATGGTTGTAAATGAGCATTATCCTCATACAAGCAAGGTTGTTTATTTCCAGTCCTCCAAGAAAAGCATGTCCAGCTATTGAAAACTGTTATCTTCCTTAGAAGCAGGTGGTATTGGCAACTGGAAGTAGGGATTATTGGAAAACATAGGCAAACAAATAAGGTTTCATTAGAAACGTGAGCTCCATTGGTTGCATGCAACATATGTAGATACTAAATTGTGGAATTTGTAAAGATAATTTATGAACACCCTGTAGTATAATAGTATATATAACAAAGGTTTCTTTTCATAAATTAAAAATAATTACTTGTGTTTTAGAAAACATGCATTGTAATAACTAAGGTAAATATAAGCTTTGTGAGAAGGTTCTAACAATATTTACAGAACATAATATTGCTGTTACCAAGAACATGTCTAAATCTATCTCTATATACAACCTGTCAATGTATTTAGAGATGTTTCAGTTGTACTAATTGCAAATGGATTGATGGATACATTTCTTAACAGCTATATTGTTTTTAATTCAATAGTTGAATCAGTGTAATTCTTTAGCTTTTCTGTTTGCTTCTACACAATATTATAGTCAATTAGTATTGCTATACTGACTATTACTGTCATTTTTGAAATGGAAAAATTATGTCAGACTTATATGTTATTTTGAGGACAGTCTGTCTATTAAAGATTCAATGTAACTTTGCTTTGCTACTTTCTAAAACAGGTGATGGTTCATATGAGTACAACAAAATCTTTTCTTTAAAAAGCCAAAACTGAGTGCTTCTGCATATATAAAAGTAGTTTTGCTATCTTATTGTGTCTCTAATCGTTACTGATGAGAGATAATGTTGGACATTTTGATACAATACAGAACACTGTTTCAAAGAGAAAAAAATGCTGCATAGACACAATTTATTATTTACAGAGTGTTTGAACTAAATTTGATAATTTTTATGTCTCTTGTTTTTTAGAAAGAGCTTGATGTATTGTTAAACAGTCAATGGGATTGGAAAACATAAGCTGAAGAACTGGGAGCCATCTGAATGTTGTAAAAAAAGTTATTTGTATCATGATGATGTATGCCGAGTATCAAAATGCCAAAATCATGACTGCCACTCAATGTTCTGTGAACACTATAACGGCTGTAAGACATGACATGGACAGCTGCAATGAGACTATGAAGCCGTGGCCTGCAGGAAGTGACACAACAGGTGTTTGGACTGTGTCTGCATGTCAGAATTTGTCCAACAATCGTGGGACAGGGCCTTAGGATCAATTCAGATGGCTGTGTGAAGCTACTGGAGACTATGATCAAACCTGAGCTGGAGAGCATTGTTTGCAGGAAAGCCATGTGTGTGTCTGTGTATGGCAGTAAGATTCAACTCCTTGCCATACCTCCAGAAAGAGACAAAAGTGGTTATTAGGGAATTTCTCTGACTTCACCAACCCTGATTTTTGGCCTCCTAATTCCCCTTATAGTAATCCCATGGATTACTTTGTGTGGGACACAGTTGAGAAAGACACCAAGGCTGAATTGATGGTCAAGATCAAGGAAGTGTTTGAAGATATTCCCAGGGATACCAAGACCAAGGCTGAATTGATGGTCAAGATCAAGGAAGTGTTTGAAGATATTCCCAGGGATACCATGAAGAACACATGCACCAGATTCCCAAGCTGTGTTGAGGCTGTGATGAAAGCAGAGGGTGGCTACTTTGAGTACCTTTTTAATTAATTTTCTCCCTCTTGTTTATATTTTCACTGTTTTTTTTTCGTTTTGTATATACATCGTTCAGTGTTAAGTATTGGCCAAGTAATGTTTGTGCTGTAGTGATTTGTGTGCCTCAATGTCTCTGAGGGCTATGCTAGCTCCTTGTAGGACCACTCATGCTGGACAGATCAAAGAATTGCAGCCTGACTAATGTAGATCATCTCTTCCTGTTGGCCCAACCTAGAAGAAAGCAAAGTTACAGAAGCACCAACAACAATTCAAAACCAACAAGAACTAAGACAGGAAAGAGAGGAAAAGACAGTCCAGTATTGAGAAAATGCGATAAAAGCCATTGATGTCCTATGTTCCATATAGAGTGAAGAACTTAAGAAGAAGAAGTAATAGATGAACACCATAGTCACATGAGTCATTAATAATATTTCTAGTTTTACCACTGTCTTAGATTCAGCTTTCAGTTGTTTGAAATCTATTCCAAATTCTTTAAAATATTCTGTTGCCGTAGTGATAACCAATTTAACAATCACAGTCAACAAGTGCACAGT
>NC_042997.1:87477867-87545367 GCF_006345805.1 Octopus sinensis | reverse complement strand
GGCACAGACTCTTTGGCCTGTCCTGATCAGGGTGACATGTTGTACCAGAACACCACTTCCAGTGGCAAGACATGTCCCCTCTCCACCATGGTTTGATCATTTGATGATGTCTCTCCACGATCCCATTTCCACTTGGCCTGTATGCCACTCTGAAAAAGCGGTGCACTTTCCACTTGTCAACGATCTCCTTCGGCACCTCCGAATGAAATGCTGTGCTGTTGTCTATCATCAATTCATCCACAGGGCCTTGCTCTAAAAATACCTTGTTTAGAATACATGCCATCTTTTCCACAGTGCCTGCCCTCAATTCCCTCCAAATAGCCATCCGGCCCGGCCCACAATCAACCATTTAAAGATACGTCCCCTGCCGGTAGTGTGTTACATCCACTGCTAGTCGTCTCCAGTTGTGCTCTACCGAAATGTTCCCCTGCTCATGCACACCTAGAGCAGGGTCGATGGATTGACACCTGTCACAGTTCCTGACCACCTTTTGGATGCTCCATCTGGTAATGTCAGCGTCAATCCTCCTGTTCAGATACAGGGTCCTATCCAAGCCAATATGATGCTTGGCATGCAGTCTCCTTAGCTCTCAGTCATTTAACTCGCACACCACGGCTACCCCTTGCTTCGATTCTCCTGGCTCCCCTAACCAGGACTTTTTTACCCTGGTTAGAGCATCTGCCTTGTTTCTCTCTGAAGGCACAAAGACCACATTCAGCTTCAGGTCAAACTTGCTCACATTTCCGGGATAGTGTGTTGTAGAGACCCAAGTGTCTAATTATTGACCAGGTATGGTCGTATTTTGTTTACATATCCATCTGTCAATGGATCATATATCCGAAAAAGAAGCACACTCAAAAGGATAGAGCAATACTGGCAGAAACGTTAGCACGCTGGGCGAAATGCTTAGCGGTATTTCGTCTGCCGCTACATTCTGAGTTCAAATTCCGCCAAGGTTGACTTTGCCTTTCATCCTTTCGGGGTCGATAAATTAAGTACCAGTTGCGTACTGGGGTCAATCTAATCGACTGGTCCCCTCCCCCAAAATTTAGGGCCTTGTGCTAAAAGAATAAAGGAATATATGTCTGGTCAAGAGAGGTTATATGCCCTCTTCCTTTAGAGTCTGACAAGTCATCTATAAAGCTAAGTGCTTTATGGATACGAAACCATTGGTTACTCTATAACTGGACATATGTTTAACTGCAAGTAAATATATATATATATAATATATATATATATATATATATATATACACACAACACACATGCCTACATGTGTATATATATATATATATGTGGGGGGTGTATGTGTGTATGTGTGAGAGTGAGTGACTGAGTCATTGTGTCAGTCTTTGTCATTGCTTGGTGTTGGTCTGTTTACATTACTATAGCTTAGCAGTTCAAGAAAAGAGACTAATAGAATAAGTAACACATTTAAAAAAAAATACTGGGGTCAATTTGTTCAACTAAAACCCTTCAAGGTGGTGCACTGGCATGGTCACTGTCTGAAAGAAGTAAAAGATAATATAGGAGTAGTGAAGGGGCCCAGAAAATGCCTTGCAGTATTCAGATACATCTTTTTGTACCTTGAGTTCAAATTCAGTTAATGTCAAAATTAGTCTTTCACTCACCTAGAATAGATAAATTTCAAGTGAAGTACTAGAATCAGTTCTATTGTCTATATACGTATATGTATTTCCGGTTCCGACAGGGAAAGTCGTATATCGCCTTTGCTCTGTTTAAAAAAGGCAGAAAGTGTGCATAAATCGGTGAAATAATCTACTGAAAGTCACAAATTCAACTCATAAAGTCCACTACAACACTTCGGTTACAAATATATTAATCAAAAACGTAATATACTTTGCCTGAAGCCAAATACAGTAATAATTTTTGTTTTCGCCGAAAACGCACATGGTGGAAAAACTCACTGAAGTAACTTATCTCCTAGAAGAAGGAAAAAGAAACATCTCCTGGAAAATAATCCCGCAAACCACAAAAAATCCAGACCACATCGTTGGATTAAGTATCACTTTCATCTTCTATTTCATATTTTGTTTATTATCCTATTTTATCCCCCTTAACTTAAGCCCACATCTCCGTTAAAGTTACGATCGCCATTTTTGTTTGTTTACATCTCAATATCTGTTCTCGAAGGCAGAAATTGGCTTCAGAATTAAATAACCCTTTCTTCACACTTTAATATATATATATTTTAATATATTTTCACTCATTTTTTTTTTTTTCCACCTTCCTTCTCTCCCCGTCTGTGTATATGTGTGTGTGTGTGTGCACGTGTATGTATGTGTGTGTGCGTGTATGTATATATGTATGCGTATATATGCATGGACGTGAACTTTCACGAACTTTAGATAGATAAATAATCTTTCCCCTCTTTCTTACCCTCTCATCTCTCCTCTTTCAGATACTCTATCTTCTAATTAGCCTTAAGATTAAATAACGTTTAATATTGTTTAACATTGTTTAATAATTTTTCAGATACTCTATCTTCTAATTAGCCTTAAGAATAAACAACGTTTTTACCCACACTTTAACATCTTCTAATTTTTTACCCACACTCTAATATCTTCTAATTAGCCTTTTTACCCACATTTTAAATATTTGTTAATATATTTTCAGATACTCTAACCTCTAATTAGCCTTAAGATTAAATAACGTTTTTACCCACACTTTAACTTTTTCACCCACACTTTAATATATTTTTGAATACTCTATCTTCTAATTAGCCTTAAGATTAAATAACGTTTTTTACCCACACTTTAATATAATAGTAATATTGTTAACATATTTTCAGATACTCTATCTCCTAATTAGCCTTAAGATTAAATAACGTTTTTACCCACAAACTTTAATATTGTTAATATTAATAATACTCTATCCTCTAATTAGCCTTAAGATTAAATAACGTTTTTACCCACACTTTAATATATTTTTGAATACTCTATCTTCTAATTAGCCTTAAGATTAAAAAACCTTTTTACCCACACTCTAATATAATATTAATATTGCTAATATATTTTCAGATACTCTATATCCTAATTAGCCTTAAGATTAAATAACGTTTTTACCCACAAACTTTAATATTGTTAATATTTTTTTTTCAAATACTCTATCTTCTAATTAGCCTTAATATCTTCTTGTCTTCTCTCGAACATAGTTAGATAGATAAACAAATAGACAGATCATCCAGCATGTCCAGAGCATGGAGACCTGACGAACTAGATTTATTCGTACGAGCCTTGAAGTGCGCCGACGGAGATAGCCCTAGCGAGGTGATTGCAGCTGCGCTGAAGAACAAAGGCTACAAGAGGACAGCGGCTCAGATGGAGCGAAAGAGACGGGAATTCGTGCGCTCATATGCGCTTATACGGTCGCACATTGGCGCACTTGATGCCATCTTTGAGAACGAGCGGGGCAAAGATGGCAAGAATGGAGACGATGAAAGAAGTCACCCCCACCTGGTGGACGCCCGGGAGGAGGTTTTGAATGAGAAACCTGCCCGGGAAGTGAACCCAGGTGCAAGTTCTCCACCGGCAGCAAGGGCCATGGAGACGGAGAACCCGGTGAAGAGGTAGAGGGAGGAAGAAAACTAAAAGAAGGGCTGGAAGAGCTAAAGGAAAAGCTCAAGCAGGACCAAAGGGTGAAAAAACCAGGAATAGAAGTGGAACCCAAAAGATGGAAACAAACAGCGCACACAGGTGTGTAGGTTCTACCTGAGAGGTTCCTGCTGGCATGGAAAGGAAGGTGCAGGCTGCCGCTTTGCACATCGGGGACCCTGCCACAGAGACACGAGGCAGATGGACAAACCATCAACACAAGGAAAAGGGATGGACCACGCACCACTTGCCCCAAAGCGGAGGTACGCAGATGTTGTGCGTGCCACAAACCACCAACATGATGTTGTCGAAAGGGCAGCTGCTGAGCAACATCTTTTTTGTGCATGGCACAAAAGATTGTACAGCAGCTGACCTGGCTTCATCAAACCCAATCCCGCAGGTGGGACTACCCACTATATACCAGACCACCACAGCAAACAGACCCAGGATGGACACCGCCGGCAACAACGTACACCTCACCTCGATGTTCCTACTGAACATCAGAGGACTGCAAACACTCAGTAACAGGACAAAAATCCCGTTCCTGAGAGACTTTGTTGCATGCAATCAAGCCTTATGCATAGCACTTACGGAAACGCACCTGAAACCGGATATAGCAGATGCGGAGTTACACATACCACAGTATGCTGTACTACGAACCGACAGGAAAGAAAGGAGTCATGGAGGTGTTGCTATGTACATCCGTGAGGACCTCACACCCCAGGTCCTCTTGTCATACTCAAACTCGGTGTGTGACACACTAATTGTACATATTAGGCAACTTGATGTAGTTGTGTGTGCTACATATCGCCCTCCAGATGCCCCAAGCCATGTGGGCAAGTTTGAAGACTGCCTTATAAAAATAGAAGAAGTTCTAACGACATTAGAACAACACATAAGTGTACTTCTTATGGGAGACTTCAATCTGCCCTATGTCAGATGGCCCGAGGGCCTTTCTCTCCCAGGAATGACAAGATGTGAACGAGGACAGGCGAGGTCCCTCCTGAACCTCATCAACACCCTGTACATGGAGCAGGTAATACTCCAACCAACCAGGGCAGGTAACACACTGGATCTCTGCTTCACAAATGACATGGATCTCATCCATAATGTGAAAGTGACACCGATACTACTCTCGGATCACAACATGATAGAGCTGACCATGTACGGGCCAAAAGAGAGCACGGACATGCAGCCTACAAGAAACCCTCAGAATCTTTCCAGCTTGAACTACCATAAGGCAAACTGGAAACAAATTGAGAAAGAGATCCTCAAACAAAACTGGCCTAAATGTCTCTCCTCGCCAGACATCGACGTGAAACTTCAACAATTCATGTCTGTAATGCAAGCCATATGCTACAAATGTGTCCCAGAGAGAAAGGCCACTGTACACAAGAACAAAATCCCCAGAGAGAGGAAAATTTTAATGAGACGGCGTACAAAATTTTCAAATCGCCTAAACAAACAGATTGAAAGCAGTGAAAAGTCCCGCCTAAAAATAAAACTGTTGGAAATCGAAAAATGTCTGCAACTCTCCCATGAAAAGGAAAGAGCAGACAAAGAAGCCTGGGCTATAGACAACATAAAATCTAACCCCAGAGCTTTCTACAGGTATGCCAAAGAAACAGCTACGGTGCACTGTAGAATAGGGCCACTCCTCGAAAAGGATGGCACACTTACAGGAAAACCAATGAGGGTAAGTGAAATACTAAATGAGCAATTCAAGAGTGTTTTCACTCCACCCCTTGGGCATCTCCAAATCACCAATCCAACTGACTTTTTTACCACTGCAGATATAAAATCAGAGGCGGCGACGATAGATTACATCGATATAAAGGAAGACGATGTAATCAAGGCTATAGATGAAATGAAAACAGACTCAGCTACTGGCCCCGGTGGATTCCCGGCAATCCTCCTAAAAGCATGTAAGAGAGTCCTAGCAAGACCACTGCAGTTCCTCTTTCAGAGCTTCCTTGCAGCTGGCAAACTTCCAAGAAAACTGAAGGAAGGTAAAATATGCCCCATTCATAAAGGAGGTAGCAGAGCGGAAGCCAAGAACTATAGACCTATCTCTCTGACCTCACACATCAGTAAGGTCATGGAACGAATAGTCAGAAGGAAGCTGATCACCTTCCTTGAAGAGAATGACTTGCTGCCCGACACCCAACATGGTTTCCGACCAGGGAGAAGCTGTTTAACTCAGCTCCTACAACACTATGACTGGGTGCTGAAACGGCTGCTCAACCACTCAAATGTGGAAGTGATATATCTCGACTTTGCAAAGGCCTTTGATAAAGTCGATCATGGAATGATATGTCACAAACTGCGTGATCTCAACATAGTTGGAAAACTGGGAGAATGGCTTCATGACTTTCTGAAAGATAGAAGTCAGGTGGTAGTGGCCAATGGGGCCACTTCCATTAACACGCAAATAGTGAGCGGTGTTCCGCAGGGCACTGTTCTGGGACCACTACTGTTCATAATGGCCCTCTCAGACATGCCCTCAGCCACGCAGAAAGCCACGATCACAAGTTATGCAGATGATACAAAAGTTTCACAGGCAATACAGAACCCTGAGGACACTAAACACCTGCAATGTGAGCTAGACAAAATATACAAGTGGGCCGAAAAGAATAGCATGCAGTTCAATGCTGAAAAGTTTCAAGCTCTATACTATCAGCATGCAAAACTAAATGCAATACCCAATGAATACACTGGACCGGAGGAATAGCAATCCCAGAGGCACAATCAGTGCGTGACCTAGGTATTTACATGAGTGATGACGCGACCTTTCGTGTACATGTTGCTAAATTGGCAATGAAATGTAGACGACTGGCCGGATGGATCCTCAGAACCTTTAGAACAAGAGAACAAGAAACCATGATGGTCCTCTGGAGGACACTTGTCCTAAGCCACTTTGACTACTGCTCTCAGTTATGGTCACCATCCAGTGTCAAGTTGATCACAGAGCTCGAGGCGATCCAACGTAGCTACACGAAGAAGATAGCCTCTATGCAGAATGTAAGCTACTGGGAAAGACTCAAGAGATTAAAACTATATTCCCTGGAGCGTAGGCAGGAAAGATATGCCATAATATACATCTGGAAGATCCTGGAGGGACGTGTCCTGAACTTTGGCATCGAGAGTTACGCAAATGCCAGAACTGGGCGCCACTGCCAAACTTGCCATCAAGATGTAGGACAAGATTCTGTGATAGCCTGGGCTTCCGAGGCCCACAGCTCTTCAATATCCTCCCGAAGAACCTGAGAGACCTGCATGGCTGGATGCAGATGTCTTTAAAATGAAGCTGGATCTCTTCCTGTCAGGTGTCCCAGATGAACCAACTTCACGGCAGGAGGGGCAGATGAGGGCAGCTGCATCGAACTCTCTCATGCACCAAATGGCAGTTGCTAGAAAGCTTTCGTGAAGTGAAACCAAGTAGCAACACCAAATGGCGGTGCCCCAGCATGGCCACAGCTCATAAGCTGAAACTAGAATCAATCAATCAATCAATCATACCTCTTTGCAGTAATTTGTAGATTTTTGCATAGGCACAGGTGTGGCTGTGTGGTAAGAAGCTTGCTCCCCAATCACATGATCTAGGTTCAGTCCCACTGCATAGCATCTTGAGTAAGTGTCTACTACTGTAGCCTCAGGCCAACCAAAGCCTTGCAAGTAGATTTGGTAGACAGAAACTGAAAGAAGCCCATTGTGTTTGTCCCCCATCACCACTTGACAACCTGCATTGGTGTGTCCCTGTAACCTAGCAGTTTGGCAAAAGAAGCCAATAGAATAAAGTGCCAGGCTTAACAATGAATAAATACTGGGGTTGATTCTTCAAGGTGGTACCCCAGCATGACCGCAGTCTAATGACTAAAACTAGTTAAAGAAAGAAGGTAAAAGATATTAGCAATCAATTCTTACATTAGTAATCAATTCTTACATTTTGTGCTCAAATCTTGCAGGAGTCACTTAACATTCCATAATCTCAGAGTTGATAAAATAAAATATTAGTCAAGCATGGGACTAAGATATATCACTTATATCACTCAATGACATTTTCATGCTTGCGTATGTAAGATTCACCAACCTTTTAGAAGTTCAGCCTTTCCAGTGCTTTCCAGCTCTTTGTTGAACCTGACTTCACATTTCTATTCTATAATATCAAAAGGTTATTTATTGCTGCAAGAGAGTCAGGATTGTAATGAGTTCTGCATATTCTTATTCAATTACCCTACTTAACTGCCTAGTTCAGATCCTTCATCAAATTCATAGTTTCATTAAATAGCATAGCTCATGTGACCAGTGGGCTGGATGATATGACTAAGAAAATATGTCAAATCTTTCCTTATTAGGAATGGTGTAAGGTGTGCTCACCACAGAAGCCAACTGCATTTGTCAAAGAAGTCAGCTGCTTTTGTATATGTTGACTACAATTATTGTAGAAGCTAGCCACACTTGTAGAAGACAGATGCATTTGTAGAAGTGAGCTGCAGTTGCAGAAGTCAGTTATGGAGTATTATAGGCCATGCTTGTCAGAGAAGCTTATTGCACCTGTCATAAAAGCAAGTTGCATTTGTCATAGAAGTTACTTTCACTTGCAGACACCATCTTCACTCATGGTTGATGCCAGCTTTGCTTGATGTAAAGCCAGATACATTTATTGTAAAGATAATTGCTCTTGCTTTATCCTAGGATGAAAAGACGTAACCCTCCAACAGCATATTTATGCTCTAAATGGTCTTGAAATTCCCACAGAGTAATACATCCATTCTCAAAACCAATCAGAAGTTTTAATTGATTATATTTCATTTCAGTAATATTCATGCACATAGTATATTTTTTCCTGCATGATGCTCATTAATGAATGCTACATTTTGCTGGCTAAAAGAGTCTATGATATTAAACTATTAAACTGAAATTTTTCTTTAGAGGGTATAGCAAACAAATGGAAAATGGCAGAATCTTTTGGAACAACATGCAATTGACAGAACCTAATAGCTTATCATCCACAACAAGGCCCATTCCTCGCTGTGGTATAGTGGATTGCATACCTGAATGATCCTGAGAATTATGCCAGCAGAGTGCAAGCTCTTGGTAAGCACCCACCCCCTATACTGGGAAAATCAAAGGATAGAAACCAGAGAAATATAGACCACATCTTCCCAGAGGTAAAAACGTGTTTGCTTATTGCCAACATTCCTACAGTTACAGAAGCATTTATAATAATTCAAAACCAACAGAACCTGGGAAAGGCAGGCCTTCCCTCACAAAGATATATACCTACAGGGGAAGCAGAAAATAGAATGTTCTAAAAATAGTGAGGCAGAGCTGAAAACACATGTAACCAACTGGAGGGACGTTGAAATGATAGCCCAGAGTCAAGAGCAGTGGAGAAGAGTCATTGCTAGCCTATGCCTCATAGGGAGCAAAGAGACTGTGTAAGCAAGTAATGGCTTAAATTACAATTTCCTTTATTTTTGTTAACTGTTTACCAGTGGTATAGCTAGAGTGTGTGCCCCCTGAGTCAGTCCTTCAGTTTGCAGCTCCCAGGCCCCCACAAAAAATACTTATTGCAAAATGACTATATCAATTGTTGTATTTAATGGTGAGTAGTGTCCGTGTCTTGACATTAAAACCACTATATTTAATTTCAGTACAGCCTATACAGGCCTATAACGTACAGCAGACACAAAAATGGTGCCGCCCAGGGTAGACCGCCTCCTCCAGCTACTCTAGTGCTTTGTACTACATTCTCAATGCAGAAAAATCTTGTGTCTTCTTTATTTGTTTCACCACACATTTCAAGTTCATAGCCCAGATACTGATGTCTCCCCTGGGTCCCAGCAGACAGAAAACATAGTGAATTGAAATGTCAGAAATTTTAAACATGCCACTGGACTTTCCATCTTCAGAATTCCAGATGGTAAATATATAATCTGTTAAACTTTCTTCAAGACACATGTAAAATGTGGCTGTTTTGTTTTTTTTTATTTTTTACATGATTCATTTAGAATAAATTTCACTTCAAGCATTACAATAGCAGTGTAAAATATTTTCCAGTCAACTAGAAAAGTAAATTTGGTCCCTATTTTGTCTTGTTATGTGGCATAATCTTAAAACATACAGATGTATCATTAAATCCCATAGAAAAAATGTATTGGTAACAGTGTATCCATTGTAGTTGCCATCCAGTGAAGAGAGGAGCAGACCAGCGGCATAGCTAGGGTGTGTGCTGGCCAGAGCAGCCCTTGTGTTGCCCCACTCACTTCAGGACCTGCAAATCTAAGCTTATACAGTAGACCCAAAAGTGCTGACTCATAAAAAGGGTCACCCAGAGCAGACTACTCCCCCCCACTTGCTACCTCCCTCCCTATTAACCATGCTGCAGGAGGGACTCCTTTTTAATTAATGCAAAATCAGTGTGTGCTGAAGTATGCTATTTAGGTTGTAAGCATTGTACTAAATAAAAAAAGGGGGGAGAAAAAACAAATTCATAGCCTTCCCCTTCAAGAAACAGATGTCAATTTGATGTTTGAAAAAGCTTTGTAAGTAGAAATTTACAAAGAGAAATATTTCTAGAAGCACAGAAATTATACACAAATAACTTGAAAGAACAACAAAGCAAAGATAGCTGTTTGTATTGTAAAACCTTAATAATATACAGTATCAGTTTCAGAACAAATTTATTTATATAAATTGTAGTTACACACAATGAAACAAATAAAAAATATATAATTTGAAGTAAATGTTTCCCTTTGTTTCAAAACTTTTAAAATCATTTGCAAGTTTTCAAAATCAGAAGTAATCATGAAATGTAGACACAAATCAAATGTATTCAGTAATGGTTACATTAGAGTTTTAATAAGTTAACAGCATTGTGAGTCTGCCAAAGACGAAGCTTATAGAAATATCTTAAAGTAACCATGTCAGACAATAAAATTGGATTACTGCATTTCAATCTAATGAGGTTGCTAACTCTTGTTATAAGAAGACCTAGGAATTACATTAGCTTCAGTGGTTCTCGACCATTTTTTACCTATGGACCCCTTTTATTACTATTTCATTCTGGTGGACCCCCTTAGCTATTCAATGCTTAATAACTAGTTTTATAGGTATCTCTTTCAAAGTTCATATTTTGTTTTCTACACATTAAACTATGTAGAACGTTTGAGAAAAAAACCTGACTACTTCTTACAACAAAAACATCTAAAGCAAAATTTTTCATAGACCCTTAAAATACTACTGTGGATCCCGAATTTATTATTTTTACTTGCATAACCCCTAGAAATCTTATTTGGACCCACTGGGGTCATATGGACCCCAGTTGAGAACTACTAGCATTTTAGTTCAGGAATATATCATACACAAACACAAAGTTCTTTTTTTGGCAATTAGACTGCACAGATTTCTAACATCCAAATTTGTAAAATAAACACATAATCCTTTCTAATTTTGGCACAAGGCCAGCAGTTTGAGGAGAAGAGCGCAAGTTGATTAAATCAGCCCAATACTTGAGTGATACTTCCAAAAAGAATGGAGGGTAAAGTTGACCATGGTGGAATTTGAACACAAAATATAAAGAGTTAGAAGAAATGCTGCTAAACATTTTTTTTGTTGCAGTAACAATTTTGCAATCATAATCTTGTGAATGGTTTTTTTTTTTTTGCACCCTTTTCAAGCCTAGCCAGGCTCATGGGCCCGTTTCCTGGTTTCTATGGCGTATGTGTTCCCCCCACCCAGTTGGACAGGATGCCAATCCATCACAGCGTTACTCAAGAAACAGGAAGAAAGAATGAGAGAAAGTTGAGGTGAAAGAGTAAAACAGGGGTCGCCACCACCCCCTGCTGGAGCCTTGTGGAGCTTTAGGTGTTTTCGCTCAATAAACACACACAATGCTCGGTCTGGGAATTGAAACCGCAATCCTCCAACTGTGAGTCCACTGCCCTAACCACTGGGCCATTGTGCCCCCAATCTTGTGAATCAATACCAATATAAAACTGGTGCTTCTTTCATTGAAAGGTGGAGGTAAAAACCTCACTTAAATTTAGCAGAATGTGTATTCAGAACATAAATAAGTGTAACTACATCACACAAGGCATTTAATGAGGTATCACCTCTTCTGTTATTCTCCCATCTATAATAGCATTTAGACAGTGCTGAATTAGCCAAGTCATTAGAATATCAGGTTCCAGTTCTCTGCATTCTGAATTTTCAAATACTATTGTGGTTGACTTAACCTTACACCTTTTGAGGTCAATAAAAGAAAACACCAGTCCCATATTGGAGTTGATTTCTTTCTCTCTCTCTCTCTCTCTCTCTCTCTCTCTCTCTCTCTCTCTCTCTCTCTCTCTCTATCTATCTATCTTTTTTAGTTCAATATCTCTTTTTGGAAGAAATCAGCTGTAGTCTAGCCTGGAAAATGATGGGTTCTGCTAACTCTAAAATACCCAAAGCATACTGTATGTCTCATGACCCCTACAATTTCATCAGGAGTTGAGGACCCAAGGCAAGGTAAGGTCAAGACAACAGTAATCATAACAATTGCTATCATTGGAGAAAGGTAACAAATTTTAAGAAAGATGTGAGTCAATTTACTCAAAGAACTTTGTAATAAGTGAGCAACAAAGAAAAGAATTAAATATTTGTATTCTAGGTGTCTCTTCCTTATTCCTTAATTTCAAATTCAAATTTCTAATCCTGCCAAATATCAAGAAGAAATGATTATCTTCTCTGTAATAAATGTCCACTAAGGAGCACCATAAATATTTTATTGACACAAGGAAAACAAAAAGTCATAGATGTAACCGCATATCATAAGGCATTTTGTTTGACCATCTACCAATTCTGCCATCCACTATTCATTTGATAATGCATTCTGGACAAATGCTTCTGGGTTTGATGGTATCTTTCATCTTTGAAAATGCATCATACCATCTGAATATTTTGTATACACTTACATTCCAAAAATGAAATGAAATTAATTAAAATGCATCCTAATTGACAGGATAATAATACTGATTTCAAATTTTGACACAAGTTCAGGGGAGGGAGTAAGTTGAATACATTGACCCCAGTGCTCAACTACTACTTATTTTATCAACCCTAAAAAGAATGAAAGGTAAAGTGAACCTCGGCAGAATTTGAACTCAGAACATAAAGACAGACAAAATGTGGCTAAGTATTTTGTTTAGTGCACTAACTATTCTGCCATCGTACCACCTTACACTGACAAGATAATATACTATTCTACTCTAGGCACAAGGCCCGAAATTTTTGGTGGGGAGGAGGCCAGTCGATTAGATCAACCCCAATACGCAATTGGTACTTAGTTTATCGACCCTGAAAGGATGAAAGGCAAAGTCAATCTCAATGGAATTTGAACTCAGAATGTAAAGACAGACGAAAAATATCACTAAGCATTTCGCCTGGTGTGCTAACATTTCTGCCAGCTTGCCACCTTACTGACAGGATAATATTGATAATTCAAGTTGTTCACATAGTATACCTGCCATGGAGGCACCTGAATTTTTTTTATCAGTCCTTTCTGCCCTTCCCACTTTTGGACTTTCTTTATTTATAAAGTGGCATGGAATACAGTGGGGGTCATAGGGTTATAATTCATTCCCAAACTGGAAATGAATTATAAACTTATGACACCCACTGTGTCATATGCCACTCTATAAATATATTGTAGTCTGCTCTCTTAGCTATTCCTGCAACAATAGCCACAACATAAATTTCTCCCATCCTTTTGCTCTGTTAAAATATTTAAGAAAAATTATATTAATGTATCTTGTCTGTTGAAATTCCATATCTGTGCAGCTGAAGATAGGACTGTATTTAAAACAGATGTAATGATTGCATTGTTCAATTAAATGGAGCCACTTGAAATGGTCATAATACATTACTACTTGAAATCATGTTACATATTTTGATCTTATGTGTGTGTATGTGTCTGTGTGTCTGTTTATCTCCACCACCCCACCACATGACAACCAATGTTGGTTTGTTTATATACCCAAAACTTAATTATTTGGCAAAGATCAATAGAATAAATATTCCAGGTTTTAACCCTTCAGCATTTAAACCAACCACATCCAGCCCAAATATTCACCCTGCTTTATTATCACCTCAGCTAGGTCTGGCCTATCCTACAATGTCTTTCTAAAAAATAAACAATCAAATCATTGAAATCTCAAAGCTACGATATAATGCATGATTAATTCAAAATAATGTGAACATGCAAGCCTTATATTTGACAGAATAATCTGAATGTTAAAGGGCTGAACACAAAAATTTTCCTGAAGACTATCTTACAACACAATGAAAAATAAAAATGCAAGATTTAAAAAGCCTGAACAGGATATACATAAACCTGATTATCTGTATCAGGGCTTCGTTTTCAGCTATGAATGATTAAAAAGGATAACCAAAATAACCAACATTAACAATTATAGTTAAAGACAACATCTAAAATACATCACTCCTGCAGTTAAGTATTTATTAGCATCAAAGCCAAATACTTTTGTTGTGATATTCAAAATTTATAATTGCTAGGTAAAATGTTCCAATGTAAGATGTCATATGCAAACCAAGAAAAAAAAAGATTACATCTGTATTGGGAGCAATTTAAAAATATGTAGAATCTAAGAGCACAGTTTTCACATCGTCATCATCACCATCGTCATCGTCATCATTTACTGTCCGTTATCAATACTGACATGGGTTGGACGGTTTGACCAGGGATGGTAAGCTGAGGGGCAGGACCAGACTCCAGTCTGATTTGGCATGGTTTTTTATGACTGGATGCCCTTCCAATGCCAACCACTCCAAGAATGTAATGGGTGCTTTTACATGCCACCAGCACAAGTGCCATTTGCATGACACCAGTATCTACCATGACTATAATTTTGTAGTTGATAATATTGTTAATGGTGGTGATGATGATGATGATGACAATAATGATACTGATGGTTATCACAATGATGATAATAATACTGAAGACAATGATTGCAACAATTCTTTTATTCTTTTACTTGTTTCAGTCATTTGACTGTGGCTATGCTGGAGCATCACTTTTTAAATGTTAACAAGAATGTTGAGGAAGATGATGATAATAATGATGACAAGCATAGATGATAACATTGATGATGGTAATAATGATGATAGCACTGACATTGACAACAATGATGATGATGTTGATAATGATGATGATGATGATGATAATGATGATGATGGTGATGATGATGATGTTGATGTTGATGATGATGATAATGATGATGATGGTGATGATGATGATGATGATGATGATGATGATAATGTATAAAAAATGATGACATAATATCCTCACAGAGCATGAAAGAAAATGGATATGAAACTGGCAATCAGGAGAAGGAAGAGTAGCAACAGCAAGAGGTAGAATATCTAATGCAGGAACTAAAAGTATGCTCATTGAAAAGTGAAGGGGCTGATCTACGATGAAATACAATTCTATAGAAAAATATTTTATGTTAATTGAAGTGCATTACAAAATGCATATATAATATTTAAGTTGTAAGGAAATACTTTAAATTCGGATGTCATCTATTTCAGTAGAGCTGGGGATGGGTAAAACAAATTTCAAATTATATATGTATGCACATGGAAGTATATATATATATTTACATATATAGACTCAAAAAACACACATGCACACATATAGTCTTGCATATCACACCCTAGCGGTTGAGGGAACCTGTAGAAGAGGTAGACCCAGGAAGACCTGGGATGAAGCGGTGAAGCATGACCTTCGAACATTAGGCCTCACCGAGGCAATGACTAGTGACCAAGACTTTTGGAAATATGATGTGCTTGAGAAGATCCGGCAAGCCAAATTAGACCATAACCTTGTGGCCTATGCCAGGGGTGTAACCAGCCCACTTATGCATACCTTCCCTTCATTGGACACTGCTTGTGAAGACCTGTTGAGGCAAGTGAAATCGAAATCAAATTTGATGACTGGCATCCATGCTAGTGGAGCACTAAGAGCAGCACCCGAGTGTGATCGTTGCCAGAGCGGCTAATTGGCATCTGTGCTGGTAGCACGTAAAAAGCACCATTCAAGCATGATCGTTACCAGCGTCGCCTTACTAGCACTTGTGCCGGTGTGCAAGTGGCACATAAAAAAAACACCATTTGGGCATGGCCGTTGCCATTACTGCTTGACTGGCCCTCATGCCACTGCCACGTAAAAGCACCCACTACACTCTCGGAGTGGTTGTTTTATATTTTTATATTTTTAACACGGGTCATTCAGAGTTTTATTTCCTCAGTCGAGTTCCAGATTATCTTTGCAATTTCAGCTGGTTATACTCGAGATTGCTCCAATCTGGCCAGCCCCGAGGAAAAACTAAGCTAAGAGCATTAGATTCCTTGGAAGATAGCAGCAAATATATATGCAAACAAGGGAGGAAAAAAACGAAGAATGTTACACAAAAACAAATAACAGGACATAACAACAGGTGTCTTTCGACTAAGGACAAATTAGATTAAGCTGGCACGTGTGGAAGTAAAGCCTTACAGCAGAGATACAAGATTTCACAGGCACAGGGAGGAATATAGATGTTGCAGGGATGGCGGACAAACCAAGAAAGAAAGGTCAGGCTTGGCCAAACTCCAATCATGTGGAGAGAGATGAGAGAGAGATAGAGGCAGAGGGACAGAAGAAATAAGGAGGAGTGAGAAAAAAATGACATATATATATACTTTATTAAAAAGCAGCAAAAATATCACAAAAACTGTCACTCAGAGTTTCATGTTCCCATTCATCAGACAATCATATAAATATATGTATATGTATATATGTTTATATATATGTATATATATATAAACACACACATACACACAGACACATGCACACACTCACACACACACATACACACACACACACATATGATTAAGTGTGTATATGCAAGCCTATAAACTTCATGTAAGTACAGTGGAATACACATAATACTGTATTTATTGTTTCAGTATGTTGTTTATATCATGCTTCAGATTGCATTGCATATTGCATAAACATTTACACATATACATTTGTGGTTACATATGTAAATGAACTTGTGAACATATATAAATATATGTAGATAAAACTTTAAAAAAACACATTTGGTGAAGAGAATATGTGCATATGTATGTATTTTAATACAAATATCTGTAGGTGGTTTTCAAGCTGCAATGATAACGTGAAGTATAAATAAAAGAAAGATATCCTGGTACAGAAGTAATGTGGCAATTATATATGGCTGCTTGAAGCATATGAAATTAACTCTATGATGAGTGAATAAAAGACAACATGATGAGTGAATAAAAGACAACAACAACAACAACAATAATAATAATCATTATGTGTGTGTTTTTCTATATATGTGCATATATGTACATAAACTCACACATATACACATGCATATACACATATATACAGGCATATATATATATGTATGCATGTATGTATGTATTCATATATATATATGTATATATGTGTGTGTGTGCATGTATATATATATATATATATATGCATGCACACAGACAAACACATGTATACATCCATACACACATCTATATGAATATATATATGTATGTATATGTGTGTGCATGTGTATACACATATACATATATAGATAGATAGCTGTATATATATGTATATATATATATATACATATAAGTATATATGAATGTGTATATATATATATATATGTATATATATATTTATCATATATATATATGGTATATATATATATATATAATATATATATATATATATATAATATATATATATATATATATGTATGTATGTATTCATATATATATGTATATATGTGTGTGTGTGCATGTATATATATATATATATAAGTATATATGTATGTATATAAGTATGTTTCCATGTATATGAGTGCATATATATATATATATATATATATATACACACACACATATACATTGAAGTAAAAAGTATATCAAAATTGATGTTAGGAAACAAAATACATATTTATATATTGGGTTGGGTTTTTTTTACTTTTGCTTTTTGACTTAATATTTGCATTTAATTAAAATGATATTTTTTACTTTTGCTTTTTGACTTAATATTTGCATTTAATTAAAATGATATTTTTACTGTTGTGACATTCATAATTTTAAAAATATAAACAACTGTAAAATTAAGAACATTCATTATGTTGTATATTCATAGAAATAATCATCATAGACTCTTTTGATGAATAATGGTGGCATATTTGCTTTTTAATTATCAAAGATAGAGTATCATCATGGAATTGAGAATAATAGAAATGGCATTTAATCAATACAGCAAAGATGGAAGAAGTTCAATGAGCTGGAGACATTGCATTTGGTATGAGATGGAAACGAAGAGAGTGTAGATGAATGATGATGGTGATGATAGGGGGGATGTAGTGACAGCAGCACCAACAGCAGTGGTCATCACAATGAGGACAATGATGATGATGTGGAGGAGAAGAAGACAGAGGAAGAGGAGCATGACAAATGCAATGAGGATGATGATAATGACTGCACTGGTTAGGAAGACAATCATCATTGATAATTATGGTCATTAGGTAATATGCATTCCCCTTATAACTGTAGTAGTAGTAGTAGTAGTAGTTGTATAGTAACAGTGGTAGTAGTAGAAGTAGTAGCAGTAGTAGTTGTATAGTAACAGTAGTAGTAGTAGCAGTAGTAGTAGCAGCAGCTGTTGTTGTTGTTGTTGTTACTGTCAATTGACCTAGGTCAGCCCTAATTGAACAGACCTAAGAAGAAAGCCATTTCAGCTTTGACCATTAAATTTCTTTGTTTCAGACACAGTCAATCTACAGACTACCATTTCCAGTGTGTCCTCCCAATTCTTTTAAGACAGTAGAATGCAACTGAAAGGAGACTTAGCTGTTATTCCTCTTGTGTCATACTACTATGTAGTGTCTCCCTCGTTGGGTCCCCATAAATGTTGTCACTAAAATCTAAACCAGTATTTCCCAGTAATCTTGACTTTGTTGTGCAGAAGGTATCAAATAAAAGAACTATTGGTGCACTTTGCATCTTAACTTTAACATTTATATAAAAAAAAAGTAGAGGACTATTGTTTACCTTGTTCCCCCACAAGGTCCAGTTCTTATGGCAGTGTGGTGGTTTATGTGACTCAATGATCGTGAGAGCTATGCCAGCACAGCTCAAGCTCCTGATAGAGCCTCCCATACTAGACAGACCAAAGGATAGAGGCCAGACTATTTGATATTGATTTCAAATTTTGACACAAGGTCAATAATTTTGGGAGAGGGGCCAAGTTGATAAAATCAAGCTCAGTGCTCAACTTGTACTTGTTTTATTGACCCTGAAAGGAGGAAAAACTAAGACAACCTCAGCAGAATTTGAACTCAGAATGTAGAGACAGACAAAATGCCACAAAGTATCTTGCCTGACATCTTCATGATTCTACCAGCTGACTGCCTTAGGCCAGACTAATATTTATTTCAAATTTTGGCACAAGGCCAGCAATTTCAAAGGAGAGTGTGAGTCAATTACAGCAAGCCCAGTTTTCAACTGGTGCCTATTTTATCAACCCCAAAAAGATGAAAGGCAAAGTCAACCTTGGCAGAATTTGAACTGAGAACGTAGAGACAGGCAAAATATCACTAAGCATCTTTTCTGGCATGCTAACAATTCTGCCTGCTTGTTGACTTATACCAGACTGATATGGACCAGATATTCCCAGTGGTAAAAATGGGTTTGCATAGGACCAACACTCATGCTAAGCAAAAAGCAAAATTACAGAAGTATTGATGACAATTCAAAATCAACAAGATCTAGTGGAAGAAGTCCTTCCTTCACAGAAACATTTGACGCAATGCTGCAGAATCCAAAAGGAAGCTGCAAGGCTGCAGATCTAAAAAGCAGAGTTCCAACTGGAGAGAAGCAGAAAAGACAGTCCATAGTCAAGGAAAGTATACAAGTCATCAATAGCCTTTGTTCCTCAAGAAATGAAGAGCTCAATCAATAAATGATTGATTGTTTCCCTTATGGAATTAATCATGTGTATAAATGAGTAACTCATTTTCAAGATATTCAATATGGACTTACTAAAAATTTGAATTATAATTCTAAAATCTGTGGCTCTGAGCTGTTTGAGGAACACAGTTCTAGAGTTTTTCAGGGTTTTTTTTTTTTTTTTTTTTTGTTAGTCTAAGATAAGAGGAAAAGTCTTCAAGGGCATTATAGGCAGTACTTAATAAGTAAATAAAGACAACTTGTTGAAAGTGTAATGCTTAATTAGAGGCAAACCCTTTAGCATTTAAACTGACCATATCCTGCCCAAATATTCTACCTGTTTTATGTTCAAACCAGCCAGATATGGCCTCTCACACCTACCTTACTATGTCAACAATAAATAATTACATCACTGAAATCTCAAAGCTACAAGTGATGCTTGATTAATTCAAAAACAATGTGAATAACTAAGCATTGCATTTGATACAATGATCTGCATGCTAAAGTAAGTTATAGCAGGGAGGAGAAAAATGAAGTAGAGAAGTATTTGGTAAATTGCTTAGTAAAAGGTTAGGAGGTATGTGATAGGTACAGAAGAGTTAAATACATAAAGTGGACTTTAAGAGTGTACAGTCAGCATGTATTAAGGTAGTCATTCATTATAAATGCAATAGTGATCTACAGGGAATGGTGAAAAGGTCAATTTCCGTAATCTGTAGGTTTCATTCTATTATCTTAGCAACACTGTGGTAAGTAATCTAAAACTTGACTAATGTCTGATGTTCTGAATTCTTGTGTGAAACACCTTATATGTTTATATTGGTTACTATTTACCAATATGTGGAATCTTTGATGCTAAGGAAGAAGAACCTTAACAACAAACAAATTTACACTTAAGTTTCTGACTTACCTTATTTGTTTCAGTCATTGAACTGTGGTCATGTTGTGGTATCACCTTGAAACAAATCAACCCCACTATTTATCGTTCTTTTTTAAAGTATGGTACTTATTCTGTCTTTTTGGCAAACTACTCAGTTACAGGGACATAAACAAATGATCACCTAATGTCAAGCAGTGGTGGGAACAAAGACACACACTCATAGATATATATCAGGCTTCTTTCAGTTGTTGACTACCAAATCCACTCACAAGGCTTTGGTCAACCAAGGTTATAGTAAAAGACATTTTTCCAAGATGTCATGTAGTGGGACTGAACCTAAGACCATTTGGTTGAGATGCAAGCTTCTTACCCATACATCTACACCTGTACATTACCAATGGTATGTGACATAATTCAATATACTGTAGTTACAGAAGTTTTCATGCCATTTATTATAAGACAAGCAAAAATAGATTCAACAACACAAGCACACTCAATGAAGAATTTAAATATTCAATGGCACAATGCTTTCAAGCTCCTCTTCATCATAACCATTTTCAAAGTCTTCAGAAATTCAGCGACTCATATTCCTAAGAGTTTATTTATTCAGCCAGCATAAGTTTAGTTTAATACCTGCTGGAGGAATCTAAATATCAGAAGGTAAGGGAAATCAAGGATCCTGAAAGGGAACAGGTGTAGGACAAACCTATTCTGTCAACTTAAATCTATTCTGCAATATCTTTGTGGTTAGAGCTTCATAAATCATTTTACATTAAGATAATTATCATTTTCTGTGGGAATAAAGTAGGCAAAAAGTCGACATTGCATAGACAGTTCAAGCAGTGGCTATAAAATTTTATATTTCACATAATCTAACCAGAATTCAACTGTCAGATTCTTTACACTTGTATAGCAAGCAATATGAGCCTCCAAAGATGGTATTAACTAGATTTTATTTGTTACATATTTTAATCTGTGTTGGGGTTTTGGATGGAAACGATGCTAGTATTGTGTACAGAGTGGAATCAGCATAAAAAATTATAGAACTATCACTTCTGTTGAGTGTAATAGAATTGCTTCAGTTTACAAAGTGTAAAATATGCTTCCTTGATGAATTGGAACTATGTTGTTGTGACATACAGTGTGTCTTGGACAATTTCTTTTACACCCCTCTCCCCAGGTCAGACCACAGTCAATTTATTCAAGAAAGAGAGACAGAGACAGACAGAAAGAAAGTTTGAGAGAAAAAGAGCTGACCCCAAAAGAATGAAAGTTGAAGCTGATTTCAAAGCATAAAGAGAGGCAAAACAATTGTCACAAAGCACTCAATCTGATGCTTGAATGATTTTATTGACAACCTCATATGATGCATTATATATAAGCTGTCCAATATCAAAATTGTAATGTCACATGCCAAGGAAGCCAAGGAAGGAAAGATAGAACTATTGAAGGGTTACAGAGATGTTTTACTCCACGTGCAACACTGAAATAAATTTGAGCTGATTAACCCTTTTGTTACTATACTTCTGCTGAAGCACAGCTTTTGTTTCAATTAATTTTGAAAATGATAAAGAATTTAGTAAATTAACTTCGTTCTTATTAAGCTGGTATTTGAAACATAAACCAACATGATATTTTGATGAAAAGTTTAAAATTTAGATCACTTTAAAACAGAGAATTAGTATTAGAGAACCAAGGGTAATTTCAGGCCAGTTGATATCAAAAGGGTGAAGATGTTAATAATTGATATTATAAGATATTATAGGTTTATTAATAAATGTTAGTTGTAAGGAAGAGCAGCATCATAAGTCAAGAAAGAGTTGAGTTTACATTCAGAAAGTTTTATAACATTAATGTCTATACAAAGGTAAGATATTATATGATATTGAAAGTTTCTCATGAGAATTAATGATATGCATGAACAGAAAATTGAAAAGGTGATGTAGACTTTGCTCTCCCAGAACATACTATTAATGTGTCTGGTAACATATAAATACTAAATTTTGTAACACACTATCATCAAGTCTTGTATATACCAAATAAGAAATAAGTTAATATATTGCACCAATAAAAGTGATTTTAGATGGAAACATCTGCATAGAAAATTCCCATATTAATATTGGAAGTTAATGCAGAACATTCACAGTAAATAGAGTGAAACAAGCTGGTGTGTTTAATGTTTCAGTGTTAAGTAACAAGAAATGTCAAGTGAGAAGATGAGAAAGTAATAGCTCATCAAAGGGATGAGCTGATGTATACAAATCAAAGACTTATGTTAGTTTAGATAATCAATAGATGAAGCATGCTGGGTAAAAAAAGGGGGTCATTAGCAATGGAAGACATCCATTGTAGAGAGCAACCAAGGATACTTCAGATGAAATTTGTAATACAGGTATGCAAACAGTGTGTCTCACAGAATAGACTAAGTGATAGGATCTAGATTAGCATTTCTCAAAGGGTTGCAGTAACACTCTCTTTGAGATGATGTTACAGATAATTGGTGGGGAAAATGCCAAAAGTAGTACACTTGTTTCACACATTATAAATGTAATGTGGGCATTAAGTATTAATAGTTATACAAAATTAAAAGAGGTTGTTTGAGTGAAAACAATTATGAACCACTGATTGAGATGAAGGGAGAGATGCTGTGCTTTGGACATTTTTTTTTCCTTACTTGCTGACTTGGGAGGAAGGGGCAGTAGCTATGACTTTGCAGGCCTTTTGAGACTAGTGAGCTTAATGTTCTATTTAAACTGTAACATGTCAACACTTGCAAGACAGATGTGACTAGAAGAAGGTTCCAGAAAGCCAGTGATCTGGGGAGGAACAACTGGAAAAAGTGGTTAGTGTGGCCATGGGTAATAGTAGACAAAACAAGGGTGACAAGAGGTGAATAGATGAGAGGTGAATTGGGAGTATCTAAATGATGAAGGTATGAGACAGCCAGATCCAAGGAACTGAGGCCATTTAGTATCAACAGAAAAGACAGAAAGAAGAAACAATAAGACTAGAAACCAGAGGATGGAGCATGTCCATTGTTGATTGAATGCCAGTCAGCTAAGTGGCCCTTGTCTGAATGCTAATTGGATGTCTGTGTGTGTAGCAGAAGTATTGTCCCAGAGGAACAATAGTTCATAGGAGGCTTCATTTGAGCCTTGTAAAACATCATCAGTTGTTGGGATATGAATATTTTCTAGCCTTGAAAGGAGCTAATCTCTGTGATATCATCCTAGCTGGAAGAAAATTAATATAAAAATGATAATGATGATGATGATGACAAGTACAGTTACAACAATGTTAATGGTGGTCATGGTGGTGGTGATGATGATGATATAAAATTGTTTAATGCTATGGTCTAACAGAGAAAATATTTTCATTTGAACAGGGAAGAAGACAGGCACATAAAACAGTTTGAAAGGAAACAATATAAAAATATCAAATAATAAATCTGGTTCATATAATATCCTCCAATAACAACAAATAAAACTTTTAAGAAAGAAAGAAATTTAGATTTTTTTAAAAATTGAACAGGAAAAAATACAGTAATAAATGATATCCTATACGAAATTTGAAAAACAGCATTTACCTTGTTTACAAAAGGTTCCACTAAACAAAACAAAAGATTCCTCTAAACATAAAGTTTAAATTTCATCACTTTTTAAATTCTATGTCGGAACAGTGTTCAATGGTATTATATGTCTTTTCAAAAACAATTATTTTTCTTCTCAAATATTAATTTTTAAGTATGAGTGAGAATGATGTATATATATATGAGCATTTGTTTATGTATAATTCGTGTGCTTACTGTGTGTATGTGTATCTTATTTTTGTTTGTTTTCTTTTTTCAATGCTAATTATTCTATCCTCCAGTAGCTAGCTGATGGAGCATGCGTAATTGTGGAAGTCAAGCAAAGTGACAAAACATGACAATGAATTACTCGTAGCTATTTGGTCCAGAGCAAATCAATAGGCTCTCATCTCCATAGCAGTGTATATCAACAAAATGCAACAATACCTAAATGATCTGCAATTGTTCAGGTCTCATGACATAATACTAGTATTTCTTTCATAAAATGGCCGGCACTTATTATTTTCCTGCAATTTCTTTCATTTACATTTAAAGGATGATATCAACAGATGTTTTGGTTTTCTGTCTCTAATGGTTACTAAGCAATATCTTCTAAAATATAATGGATGTAAGTTTTGTGTTGTTATTTTTTTAATCTTTGTAAGACATAATAAGAAAACGAGGATACATTAAAAAGCAAAAGTAAGTATACAATTCTGTAATAAGTCCAATATAATCTCTTGTTTAATTAGCTTAATTGTTAATTGAAGGATGGCTTTTAATACTTGTTAATATCCATATTAATTTATTTTTACAGTGGTCAAGGCCAGCGTATAAAAGTAAAGAGTACAGCCAATTAAATATATATCTAGTACTCAGTTTATCAAGCCTGGAGGCTGAAAGATGCTATTCAACTCAGAAGGACTTGAACTCGGAACATAGAAGATGTGACTAAATATTGTAAAGTATTTTGTCTGATGCTGAATAAATCAAATGTTTATGAATTATCAGTCTTATTTTAATTGCCTTAAAGCAATAAACTGACAAAATCATTAGTGCAACAGGCAAAATGCTTAGTGACATGTCTTCCAGCTCTTTACATTCTGAGTTCAAATGCTGCAGAAACCAACTTTACCATTCATCCTTTCAAGCTTGATAAAATAAAATAACAGGCAAGTATTGGTGGGCTGAGGGAACGATGGTATCTGCTTACTCCCCTCTCTTCAAAATTGTTAGCCCTGTGTCAAACTTGAAGCAATTATTTTGTTTGTCATCACGTGTTCAAGAGTTATGCTTTTAACACAGATTAAGATTGATGACATAATCGAAATCAATGCAATGAAATAATTTCAAGTTGTTATGCTCTCAACAACCTTTACTATTGGATAAAATAGAAAACATAATCAACAACTTTAGCATATTGAAACTTGTTTATAAGTTACCCTTTTAAGACCCTGAACATTATAACCAAATAGAAGACATAATTAAAACCTTCAACATAATGAAACAAGTTTCTGAGTTATGCTTTCCAAAACCTTAACTATGGAACAAAGCAAAAGATATAATAAAAACCTTTGACATAATGAAACAATGTTATTAAGAACAATAAATTTATGCATCAAAATACAAGTAAGAACATTTCTATGGCTTAATTAGTTATATATTTAAGATATTGACATTTTAAGAAAATATATATTACATTATGTATGGCTATTACAATAAACTATTAAAATGTTGTCGACATGGTCATAAGTTCAGAGAGGACAATTAATCTGTGGTACCCTTAGGCAAAGTACATGTCACCAGGCTAATGAGCTAATAAACAAATTCTGCTCTTACCGCTTGGTTAGGTGGATTAGCATAGGAAGGGCATCCATCTGTAAAAATAATTACACAAAACTAGATAAAATTAACTCAAACAGCAATAGAAAATTGAACAGAGATGAAATATTAATATTTCTTCAAAGAAATTCATTTTACTTGGTTTCTATGGTAATGGAAACCTGGTTATTCATAACCATGCAAGTATTCTTTAATTGATCTCTGCTGCTTTTCTCTGCATTTACTTTAATATGAGATTAATGACTTTCAAATATATACATACATTCTTTAGAAATATATTTCAATATAGATATTTATTTTATATTAACATGATAAGCTCCTGGTTCAATTTCTGGTCATACCAATTTTATTTACTCTGATAATGCTCTTAAGAAAGACACAAATCCTCTGGCCCATGTTGTTAACAGTTGATAGATAGAACAGAGCATAAAATGTCAAGAACATTTTTACAGCTTAGCCAGGAAAACAAGCTGAATGTATGATTTTTCTGGGACCTCTGACACTGGTAAGATTAATGCAGTTTATATGCAGCTTAATTATATGTAAGCTGACATCTCTAGAGAAAACAAGGGAATTCTATAGAGTTGGTGTTAACTGGAGGAAGGTTAACAGTAGCAGGTAAATTTCTTGAACTAAGGAAAGGATATTTCAACCCAGAATAACTGGAGACATTGTTGTTGATATCCAGGTGAAAGAGGTAAGAGAGGGAAAGTGTAGAGTCTGTATATGTGTATATATCACCTTTCAGAGTGAAGTTGGAATATAATGAGTGGGCTGGACTGCAGAGATGGGCTTGAAATAACAGATGAGACATTTGTATCTCAGGGACAGAATGTGTAACTTGCACATTAGTAAGAGGTGGTAAGAATCCAGGTTTTACTGAATTTCACAACTGTTTATAATGAGAAAGGAGAATTGTCTGAGCTACATATCAAATCAATTTTCTTGTTTACTTTTGTGCTCACACTACTCATATAGTAAATTTGATTAGGAGGAGAAATAATAAAACCCCAACTCATGAGTTGTTGCCAACCACAATGCTGATTCTTATAACTCAGCTAGATATTGGTAGCCTCGGGTAGATCTCTCAAAATTATGTATGTTATCATGTGCACTAATCACAAACTGGGGAAAAAAAAGGAATATGCAATTATGTTAATTAGTAGAGCTGTTTCCCAAAGTATTACCCACAAACCAGGCTCATGTCTTAAGTGGTGGTAGAGCTCTGTGGAGAATTCTTTTTTCATGTATCCTTTGTATGTGGGAGTTGCTGTGGGAACTGGATCATGAACTGATCTTATATTCTCTAGCTACAAGCATGGTACATGTACTTACAATGCAGGGGACTCTGATGAAGGCTCAGGTCATGGAAGTGAACCAGACATTGCATTGTGCCTAACAATCCTTAAAAAAAAAGTATAGTATTTTATTGGAGCATCAGAACTACAGATATTGCCTTATTAGACTCAGAACTAATCTAATCAATCATTTATAATTCAGAGTGACTAAGGTTCTTTGAGGGTTGCCTTTAGGGATTGTAACTATAGAAGCCACATCCATAGCCAGATTTATAGGAAGGCAAAAGAGGAAATTGTCCCAAGCATCCCCAATACTTGGGTCCCTTGCCATGGGTGGTGGGCTCACTATATCAGGAGGCTCCCTTTCCTGCAATCTTGCAGGAAGAGACCTTTCCCAGTATACAGACATGTATTCCCTTCTTAAAAATGTACTGGATGTCTCTTTCATGATAAAAACCATTATTTCTCAACATTTGTGACACCAGTTTACTCAGCCTAAAAGCAGCAAATTCTCTTAGGAAATAGCAAAATGACAGAGAAAAGAAAAACAAAAGATTGCAATAAACAAAAACTGGAACCACTTCTGAAAAAGATTCAGTACTTATTATAAAGTAAGTTAATATATAAAGTTAGACAAACAGACAGATAGACAAATTTATTGTCTCTTATTCAAATTCCCTTAAGTCATTTTTTTCTGCTTGACTTAGCAATGACTACCAGCTTCAGGAGTTTATAACTGTGACTAAACATACAGTCACATGTACATCAAATATTGTTGCTCCTAAACATCATTATTCCCAGTTTGACATTAAAGTCTTTTGGTAGACTGGTCTTATTGACAAGAACAAGGTAAGATGTAAACAAAACAAAAATCAGTTAACAATGTCAAAATAAATATTTCAACTCAAAGGTTATCACTGACAGCAACACATGTTAATACTCACTTCCTTCACAAAATTTATTTGGATCATTGCATCTTCATTAGCTAATTTTGATTAACAAAAGTTAGAGTTGTAAGCTCAAAAATTCTTTTCTACTTTAGGCACAAGGCCCGAAATTTTGGGGAAGGGGGCCAGTTGATTAGGTCAACCCCAGTATGCAACTGGTACCTAATTTATCGACCCAGAAAGGATGAAAGGCAAAGTCAACCTCAGCAGAATTTGAACTCAGAACATAAAGACAGACTATAAGCTCAAATATTGTCACAAGATTGTTTAAAGTTTAGAGATCTTTCAAATAAATAATTCCTTTTCAAATTATTATTTTTTCTAAATACTTTTATTGTACTTCTTCATTTCAAGTGAGACATAATTTTGAAGAAAAGTGATTTTATGGAAACAAAATCCTCAATTTGCTGTTAATCACTTGAACTCTTTTCAATTTCCATTTGATTAACTTTAGTAACAGACGCAGTTATCTTCCCCATACTTTAGAGTAACATATGTATGTGTAAACTGTCTGGCTGGTTAAACAAAGTGAGTCTACATAGGAGTCATCAGTTCCTGTTACACAGAATATCCAGTATATTATGGAAAATTCAGCTTTTCAAAAGAATAAAATTTCAAAGAAAGATGTGAAAATAATGCTGCAGTATTGACAAAGAAGGAATGCCTTACAAAACTTTTCTTTGCTTCAGAAAATGGAAATTTAAAAGCTAATGATGAAGAATTAGTACTAGATGTTCCATTTGAGAAACTAGCTACACTCCTAAGTACATCTACGGAAAACAGGAAGAACATATCAGTTCAAAACATTGAAGATGATGTATCACTACATCTTATTGGACTGGAACTCTGTAGATTACAACAAGTGTTCCAGTTGTTAAAGGAACAACCTATTCATGTGCAAGTGACTGAGCACTCCACAAACACATGTACCTTCATGTAGTTTACAGGAACATTCAGCATGACACAGTGGGATAAGGCTAACCCTTTGAATTACTGGTACAACTGATTTTTGGTAGCTGAATGGACTGGAGCAACACAAAATAAGGTGTCTGGCTTAAGTACACAATGTGTTGCTGGGAATCAAACTCATAACCTATGATTGTGAGCCAAATACCCTAACCATTAAACCACATACCTTCACTACATCTTTTTGATATGGATAGTGAAGAACTATTTTGGAATCTAGACTCAGCCACATGGTTTCCTGTCACAGAAAAGTATATGTCCATATTCTTTCAATCATAATCAACTATATGACAAAGCAAAAATGTCACCAACCCAACCCAGAATCTTGATGTCATTATCAATGAGGTGAAGAAAACTTGGATGGGTACTTTATTTTTAAAATCCAATGTCTTATACTATTCATAACAATGCTGAGTAGCATCTAAGAAAGGGGTTCCAGTACAGCTCATCAAAGTTTGCAGCTTATTGCTTTTACAGTCCTTTGATGTCAAGCTGACACAACAGATTTTCCAACAAGGATGGATTTAATGACTAGGGAAAAGCAGATGAGAAAATGAAAATAGATGAACAAAGCCAAAGATAGAGATTCTGAGTTGAAGTTCCAAGTTTCATGTTGGAAACATTCTCATGTTAACTACTTGGAAAAACAAGTGCAGAAAAACTGAACTAAAGTATTGCATCATGTCATGGATATGACGATGTCTCTAGACAAGAGAGGCTTAACAATTAAAGGTAGTGAAGAGATCACAGGATCTAAGTACAGATGATTTGGAATAAATACTTGAGGCAAGATATGAAGGTCAGACATCAGCCGACAAAATGTCTTAAAACTGATCAGATAGCTAAGATCTGGAATTTAATTCTTGTATGGTTTAATAGTGCAAATAATGCTTTTCAATGAGATGAAGTTGATCTGAATAAAGTATAGGACCTAACTGGTTGTTTGGAAATCTTTCTGAAATCACTTTAGGATAGATATGATGAGTTGGAATTGGATGCCTAGAAAATGTGTGGAAATGTAAACAACAAAGTAACAACAGATAGGTCATGGAAGAGAAACAAACATGATGCAAATCCAGCTCAAATGAAGTTATCATTTCTGCAAGAGAAAAATTTAGTTGCAAGACTTTCAAAGTCATTTTAGATCAATTGTTATCTACCAGAACTAGAGAAGAAGTTTCAGGTATGGAAGCAAGGTCTAGAATTGAAGAACCTGGCAAAAATTAAAGCCTTAGTAAGTAGGAAAGCAGACAAATCACAAATTCCTTCAGGAAGATTGCCCTGCTCCATCTGTAGAAAAGGCATAGGTAGAAACTCCATAAGATGTACCAGTGTAAGCTATGGACATATAAGAGGTGCAGCAATATCAGAGGAATGTTAATAGGGAAAACAGTTTTTGTGTGTGGCAGGTGCACAGGTACAATTAACGCTAAAAATGTACAGAAAGTAGATTCCATCACATGCCAGTAGGGAAAACTAGAAATTGTCAGTAGCTTCCATTACCTAGGTGACCAAGTCAGTAGCAGGGGTGAATGCTCCAAGAGTGTAGCTGCTACAATAAGAATAGGCTGTGGAATGTTCAGAGAGCTCCTACATCTACTGGTAACAAAGGGCCTCTCTCTCAAAGTGAAAGGCAGATTGTATGATGCCTGTGTGCAAACAGCCATGCCACATGGCAGTGAAGCATGGGCTGTAACTGTTGAGAACATGCATAGGCTTGTAAGAAATGAAGCTAGTATGCTTCTCTGGGTGTGTAATGTCAGAGTGTAAGCATCCTGAGAGAAAAGTTGGGCACAAGAGACACCAGATGTGGTGTGCAAGAGAGACAACTGCACTGGTATGGTCATATGATGCATATAGATGAGGTCAGCTGTATGAAGATGTGCCACACTCTAATGGTGGAGGGAACCTGTGGAAGAAGTAGACCCGGGAAGACGTGGGATGAGGTGGTGAAGCATGATCTTCAAATGTTGGGCCTCACAGAGGTAATGACAAGTGACTGTGACCTCTGGCAATATGCTGTGCTTAAGAAGACCTGTCAAGCCAAGTGAGATTGTAGTCATGGCCGATGCCTGTGTTGCATAATTGGCACATAAAAAGCACCCTTCAAACGTTGGTTCAAACATTAGGTGATATGCTGTGCCGGTCAAGCCAAGTAAAATTATAGTTATGGCCAATACCAGTGTCATCTGATTGGCATCTGTGCCGGTGCCACATAAAAAGCTCCATTCAAGTGTTGAGCCTCTCAGAGGTAGTAATAGATAACCAAGACCTTTATCAATATACCATGCCTGTATAGACCGATCAAGACAAGTGAGATCACAGTCATGACTGATGCAACTGTCACGTCAATGACACCTGTGCCAATGGCACATAAAAGCACTCTCGGAGTAGTTGGCATTAAGAAGGGCATCCAGCCATAGAAACCATGTCAAATCAGATTGGAACCTGGTGCAGCTCCCCAGCTTACTAGTTTTCAGTCAATTCATTCTACCCTTGGAAAGCAGACATTAAATAATGATAATGATGCTGCTGATGATGATGATGGTGTCTGTTGCCTTACAAAATTGTAGGGTAACCTATCAATTAGTGCACAACAAGTTCAAAGTCATAGTGAACTTATGTAGTTTACTTGATGCAGAGGTATGAAGTGAAATTGAGAAAGTCATCACCACTTTCACCTGTGATTTTAGTAATGTGTTCATAAGATAAATTGTACAGTTTGCAGCCTTTTATAAGTTTGGATCATGTCACAATTCATCTCAAAAGGTTCTTTTAATCTTTTATGAAGAGTTTTTAATACATTTCCAAGTGTTGATGTAACTCTTAGAATATATTTAGCTTGATGGTCAGTAATTGTGCAGGAGAGAGGTCATTCAATAAACCGGAGCTAATAAAGAATTATCTGAGAATCACAATGATACATAAAAGATTATGTGCTCTGTGCCTTTTAGACGTAGAGAGCAATGTTCTAAGGATGATGCAGTTTGAGGAATCCATTAAAGACTTTTCAGATGCCAAGTGTAGAAGGAAAGACTTTCAGTCAGTACTGGTAAAACCTGCTCTATTTAGTTTAGATAACAAAATTTTGCATTGGCAAATGCATTTGAATTTTCTATGTGCTAACTTGTCAATTTCAATTATATGCAATAGGTTGTTTTGAGATGTAAGTTTGGTAATTTATCATGGATTTTAATTTTTGTGTATGTGGTGGGGCCCACTGAACCTGAAGTGCCCCAGGCCTGTCAAGGTTTAAATCCGGTTGTGGCCACATCATTCCTTAATTGATTCAGTAAATTGATTGTATGTTTCAGAAGACCAGCAAAGTAGTCTCTAATCAATGGATTATTTTAAATTTGTATGCCTGTATGTGTGGAATCCAAATCTAATTGTAGTTTTTCTGGTGAAGAAATGTAAAATTCATGAAATATTCACCACATAAAGAGACTTTTCAATCAAAAAGTCCATCTGGAGCAGTGTACAAATTACAAAGATTTCAATAAGGCAGTGGGAATAAATCACTCAAACACAAACAGGCAAACTAGATTAGAATTTAGTTAGTAGCAGTGATGTTAAACAATGAAAATATTGATTGGCAAGATTATTGCTTGCCATTTCATTCAATTCTCCAATGTTCCCTATTCAGACATATTTATGATCATATGGGAAAATCTGTTACACTTTCAGAAAATTGTTGCAGCAAAAGTTATGCATTTGAATTTGTGAAGTGCACTAACCATATCATTTTGAAAAATGTGATGAATGATACCAACACTATCTCTTATATAACATTAATTTTGAATGAAAGCAATGACAATTTAGTTAGTAAAATGTTGATATCATATATCAAGTATGTTCCTCTGTTCATTGAAATGACACAACCTTCAAGCAAGCAATGGTAAGTTATTTTCCACAGTGAGTGAACAATTCTATATTTATAATTAATTGGATCTGCACAAAAAGTTAATGTTCACCTCAGATCATAAGATTGTCTGGCTGGGGAAGCAGAGGTATTGCAACATGACTAAAGAAATCCACATCTCACAGAACAATACCACATAGATATGAATAACAAAGGTATTTCTACATGGTTTCTCAGCCTTCTAAGAACAGTGCTCAAATTTCCCTAAAGACTTTTATACTGCCTTTAAAAAGTGGATACATTGGATAATATAATCTGAGATATACTATGTCTGCAAAATAAAGACAGGTTTGATCACAGATCTGCTTGATCAAAGCTGAGTTGAGATTAAACATGATCTAAACAGCAGATCTTAACAGTAAGACCTAACCTTTGCTAATACATGGGAAAAAATGGGTTTGGAATAAAAATGATAAACACTACTTTGCAGAGGCTATTCAACATTCAGCAGGTTATCTGTAATGAAATTCCAGAATATGAGGATTTGGCTCAAATTTTTTGATATCATGCAGTCTCAAACAGCTCATTAAACAATGTTACATGGTGCTTGTGACATTTTACAGAGGAAAGATTATACAAAGTAAACACACATAAAGGAGGAAAGTGACTTTAAAGCATTCAAATGATCCCTAGATGATTACCCCCAACAAATACCAGGTAAACCACCCACACCCAGATATGTCTCTAAAAGCAATAACCCTCTGCTTGAATGGGCTGTGGTTCTCCAGGCTGACTGTGTATCTCTTCCAGGTGGTGCTATTAAATTAGACATGGCCTGAGTCAACTTCGGCTGAAGCTTATCTAAGTAATCTTATCTATGCTGTAACCTTTTAATCAAAGCATGACAACATGGGTAGAGGCTGATATCTTAACATTTCTCATGGTCTTAAATACAAAAAAAAATTATTAAAGATTTATATAGAACTACATTCAGAGTGTCTATAAACTATTGTGTTTAGACCTGGTTTCTATCCTCAAACTGTCCCATTTTGTAGATGCAATTTTTTTTTTAATAAAGCACTCCAAAATTAGAAAAATCAAAAATCTGCAACAATCACGGTCCCATGAGTATCGAATAATGGAATTTCAACTGTATAAAGAAACTGATTGTGGTGATCATAGTTTTGACGGTGATTGTGGTGAAAGCGGAGACAATGTTGATGATGACGATGGTTGAGATAAGTATGGGAGGAGGATAAAACAGTATCGGTGGTTATAATGGCGACAGGAGCTGTGTCATGTGTGATGTTGAAGTGATGGTGGTAATAGTGATGTTGATGATAGTGTCAGTTGTGTGATGGTAGTATTGTAGTGGTTATACTGTTTGTGGTGGTGAAAGTGACTGTCAAGGTAACCATAATGATAACATTGATTGTGGTATATGTGGTTAAAGTGGAAGCAATGACAATGCTGCTGATGATGTTGGTGGTGATAGTTATAGGGTAGTTGTAGTGGCGATTGTGATATGATGGTGGTGGTGGTCGTCATCGTCGTCGTTGTTGTTGTCATCATCGTCGTCATAGTGCTGCTCCGGCTGGTTTGGCGAAGGTCTGCGCTCTCCAAGTGCTTTTCTAGTTGATTATGAATTGGATTTAATACTTGCATAACTATGACATCCTACTAACAATTGATGTCTTTGATGCTGTTTATTTCACAGTAAGCTCTATGTTATCGTACCTAACCATTTTTGGTGTCCTACAAGCTGATGTGCCTTGATTCTTAAGAATCATCATAACATAATAATATATATATTTTATTATGTGTATGAGTGTATATGTGTGTGTATCTGTGTGTGTGTATTGGTTTGAAACTTTGGCACAAAGCCAGCAATTTCAGGGGAAGGGCTAAGGCAATTAAATTGACCCCAGTGCTTGACTGGTACTTATTTTATAGACAAGATGAAAGTTAAAATCAACTCTGACAAAATTTGAACTCAGATCATAAAGACAGATGATGAATACCATGAAGCATTTTTCCCGGCATGCTAATGATTCTGCCAGCTCGACACCTTTATATATGTGTGTGCAAGAGAGATGACTGAACTGGTATGGCCATTTGATGCATATGGATGAGGACAGCTGAGTGAAGAAGTGTTGCACTCAAACGGTGGAGGAAACCTGTGGAAGAGGTAGACCCAGGAAGACATGGGATGAGGTGTTGAAGTATGATCTTCAAATGACAAGTGACCAAGAACTTTGGAGATATGCTATGCTTAAGAAGACCCATCAAGCCAAGTGAGATCATAGTCATAGCCCGATGCCAGTATCATGTAACTGGCCCATTAAAAGCACCCTTCAATCGTTGAGTGATATGCTGTGCTTGTGAAGACCTGTCAAACTGAGTGAAATCGTAGTCCTGGCTGATGTCAGTGCTATATGATTGGCACCTGTGCTGGTGGCATGTAAAAAGCACCATTCATGCATTGGGCCTCATGGAGGAAGTGACATCAAGCCAAGTGAAATCATAGTGGTGGCCGATGCCAGTGTCACATAACTGGCCTGTTAAAAGCACCTTTCAATCATTGGGTGATATGCTGTGCTTGTAAAGACCTGTCAGACCAAATGAAATCGTAGTTGTGACCAATACCAGTGTCATCTGACTGGCACGCAAAAAGCACCGTTCAAGCATTGGGCCTCATGGAGGTAATGACAGGTGACCAAGACACTTGGTGATATACTGTACTTGTGTTGACCTGTCAAGCAAAGTGAGACCGTAGTAGTGGCACATAAAAAACACCCACTACACTCTCAGAGTGGTTGGTATTAGAAAGGGCATCCAATTATAGAAACCTTGCCAAATCAGATTGGAACCTGGTGCAGCCCCACAGTTTACCAGTTTCCAGTTAAACTGTTCAACCCATGCCAGCATGGAAAGTGGACATTAAATGATGATGATGAGGGTGATGTTGTTGATATACATATATATATATATATATATATTCTTTTATTCTTTTACTTGTTTAGTCTTTAGACTGTGGCCATGCTGGAGCACTGCCCTGAAGAATTTTAGTCAAGCAAATCGACCCCAGTACTTTTTATTTTTTATTCTATCGATCTCTTTAGCCAAACTGCTAAATAACGTGGATATAAACACACCAACACCAGTTGTCAAGCAGTGGTGCGGGACAAACACAGACACAAAGATACCAACACATAGATATATACATATACGTATATATACTTGATGGGCTTCTTTCAGACTCCGTCTATCAAATCCACTAACAAGGCTTTGGTCGTCCAAGGCAACAGTGGAAGACACTTGCCTATAGTGCTATGCAGTGGGACTGAACCTGGAACCATGTGGTTGGGAAGCAAGCTTCTTACCACACTACCGCTCCTGCACCTGTATATATAAGATTCCACTTAGCCATAGAGGTAGCAGTTGTGAGAGTTCAATATACTAAAAAACAAACAGCAGATCAGTAGAGATCTTAATATTAAGGTCACACTGACATTTATAGTTCTAACAGGTGTGAGCTAATGTAAGTGATTACATGTCTCCTTTTCTCTTGTCATTCATTTATTAATTAATACATATATTATTTTTGTGTGGTGTGATTTATTAATCATGACATATAACCAATGTTTAGAACTCAATATGTTCGGTCATATTTCAAAAGATCCATATCTGAAGAATAAAAGCTTTATTATTTCAGATTTCTTTTTGTAGTTCCATTCTGCTACTTTGAGCACAGAGTACAAATGTAAAACAAGTGGGGAGATTATCTCCACAAGTGTTTAATAAATCCATACATACACACACACACACACACCACACACACACAAAGAAAGAGAGAGAGAAAGAGAGAAAAAAGGAGGGAGAGAGAGAGATAAAGAAAAAGAGATGGTTTGGCAACTGATATGCCCATGCTATTGCTTAAATTGAGTATGCTGTTATTTCTGATTTATGGACAACTAACTAATCTTATGCATGTGTGTGTGTGTGTAATAAATAGATGCATGTGTAGTTATGTGCTAAGAAGTTTACTTCCTAACTGTATGGTCCCAGGTTCAATCCCACTGCGTAACACTTTGGTCTAGTGTCTTCAACTATAGCCCAAGGCCAATCAAAGCCTCATGAGTGAATTTGGTAGACAGTAGCTGAAGCAAGCCCATCATATATATATATGTTATATATCCTCTTGCACAAGGATGACATGCAAATTCATGAAGCATTCCATATTTTTAGGTGCAGGAGTGGCTGTGTGGTAAGAAGCTTGCTTCTTAACTACATGGCTCCAGGTTCAGTTCCACTGCATGGCACCTTAGGAAAGTGTATTCTACTATTGCCTTGGGCCAACCAAACCCTTGTGAGTGGATTTGGCAGATGAAAACTGAAAGAAACCCATGTATGTGTGTGTGTGTGTAGTTGTGTATCTGTGTTTGTCCCCCCACCATCGCTTGACAACTAATGTTGGTGTGTTTAGGTCCCCGTAACTTAGCGGTTCAGCACAAGAGACCAGTAGAATAAATACAAGGCTTACAAAGAATAAATCCTAGGCTTGATTTGTTTGACAAAAGGTAGTGCTCTAGCATGGCCACAGTCAAATGACTGTAACAAGCAAAAGAATAAAAGAATATATACACACAGACCAAGTCATGAAAGTTACTGAGAGGGTTATAGCTAAATTGATTTGAAATAGAATTAAGCTAGATGAGATGCAGTATGGTTTTGTACCTGAGTAGAGTACCACAGGTGCCATCTTCATAGTGAGACAGCTGCAAGAAAAGTACTTGGCCAAAGTAAGCCATTGTACTTAGCCTTCGTTGACCTGGAGAAAGCTTTCGACAGAGTTCCCTGCTCTGTTATATGGTGGTCTCAAAGAAAGTTAGGAGTAGAGGAGTGGCTTGTTAGAGCTGTACAAGCCATGTACAGTGGTGCCATCAGTAAGGTGAGAGTCAGCCATGAATACAATGATGAATTTAGCATACAGGTAGGGGTACACCAGGGCTCAGTTCTCAGCCCACTCATATTCATTATAGTCCTTCAGGCCATAACAGAGGAATTCAAAACTGGGTACCCATGGGAACTACTATATGCTGATAACCTTGCTCTTTTGCAGAAAATTTAGCAGAATTGGAGAAGAAATTCCAGGTATGAAAACAAAACCTAGAATCAAAGGGCCTTAAACTTAACCTAGCTAAAACTAAAGTTGTTGTTAGTAAGAAAGAAGATAAAACTCACTATTCATCATGTAAATAGCCTTGAGAAAGGAGTTGGAAGAACTCCCAGTGTAAACTATGGACACATAAATCACAGGTAGATTAACAGATAAAGTCGTCTTTATATGTGGCAGATGTGCAGGAACAATAAGCACTAAGAGCACATGAGACTTAGATTCTCTCAAATGCTCTCTTGAGGTTGTAGATAGTTTCTGGTACCTCAATGACCAAATTAACAATGGTGGAGGATGCTCTGAAAGTATTGTTTCTAGAATAAGAATTGGATGGAAGAAGTTCAGAGAGCTATTACCTCGGTTGGCAACAAAAGGACTCCCTCTCAGAGTGAAAGGTAGACTATATGATGCTTGCGTGTGAACAGCTATACTCCATGGTAGTGAGACATGAGCTCTGAATGCAAAAGACATGCTTATACTGGAGAGAAATGAAGGTAGCATTCTCTGTTAGATGTGCAACATCAGTGCACATGTACAGCAAAGTGCAAAAGTATTGAGAGAAAATTTGAGTATAAGTGGAATCAAATGTCGCATGCAAGAGAGAAAACTAAATTGGTTTGGACATGTGATGCATATGAATGAGAACAGCTGCATAAAGAAGTGCCAATCACTGAAAGTGGACAGTTCCCACAGAAGAAGGAGACCTGGGAAGACATAGGATGAAGTGGTAAGGCTTGATCCCAGGATGTTGGGCCTCATGGAGGAAATGACAATGGACTGAGATGTCTGGTGATATGAATATCTTGAGAAGACCCAACCACATCAGCAAAATTGAATTCTAGAAATGCTATGTGTCTTACTCACACTTAACAAGAAAACCTCTCACACACTATCACAAAAAACCAAACCACGTCCTTACATCTCTTCTCTTCCTCACATTTTCACTTCATGCATTATGCTTACCTCTCATTCCCCAATCCTGTCCTTTTAGCCCTGTGCCACAGTATCATTGCTTTCCACTAGCCTCTGACCTGTGTGTTCCACCCACACGTAACAAGAAAACTTTTCACTCACCCTACCCCAACAAAACAATCTACATCTCTTCTCTTCCTCACATTTCCTCCTTCATACACCATGCCTAGCTCTCACTCCCCAATTCTGTCCTCATGGCCCTGTTCCTCTGTATCATTGCTATCTGGTAGCCTCCCACCACCACTGTCTCTATATATACCACTGCCATAGTCTCCTTTAGAGAGACTTAGAAATATAATATTTCTATTTTTGAAAACCAGTGGATGTATTCCACTGAATTTAGGTAAATAATCCTTCAAACAGACGGTCAGTAGCGATGCCTACTGGTTTTGGCTGCTCTGCATTGATAAAGGGCAAATACTCTGAAACTAGTCTGCAGATGCCTGACCAGCAAGGGGAAGCGGCTGACCTCCCCTGTTCGAAGGTTATAATGGACATGTGTTCGTGTGTCACATAGCTAGCTAGAGGCAATGGCCTCTTGGAGCTAATCAACAGCAGCATTCGTCCTATATTTCTTGGCTGCCATATTAGCTTGGTGATAACTATTAATATCCAGTACCGCTGCTGTAGTTTCCTCTAGAGAGACTTAAAAATATTAATATTACTATATATATATAGTAAGTTAAAAAATATATAATGAATACACAAACAAATGGAAAACAGACACAGAAGGTCACCAAATCGTCATCAGTTATCAGCCAGAGGGTCAAACACAATTTCACACCTTCAACAATAATATTACATCCCTCCTGGTGGCACTGGCAGCAAGAAGCTGCTGGGAAATGGCAAGCCAATGAACAAGGGACCAAACAAGACAGAAAGTGAACAAACAAGAAATAAATAGATATGCAATGCAGAGAGTGGACATATGATTCGAGACAAGACCATTAGTGGATGGACAAAGGACAAAGACGGAAACAAACAAGACAAAATATGGACATACAAACTGAAATAAATATACAGATCATGGCCTTAGGGCCAGACAAGAGATGAAAACATGGTTAACACCAGGAGGAATATCCTAAAACACTAGAAACAGGACAACAGATAGACAGCAAAATGGGTTGAAAGTGGGAGACTAGAGAAAATACAACCAGTCACTTTGGTGGTCAGTGTGTAAAGGAAAGAGTAAAGAGAATAAAATGACAATGGCCACAGGTCACATGTCAGTAGTAGAATGGAGAAAAGTGGTAGAAGGCAGAGGGAGACACAGAGAGTGCATGTGAGTGTGTGTGTGTGTGTGTCCTTGTCTTGACATCATGTGTTAGTTATAAAGTGATTGTCATTGTCATACAAATGGTATTATTCATTTCCAACATGAATAATATTTTACATGTCTAGCCATGTAAAATATCATCTTGCCAGGAAAGAGGTGAGGGTTGGCAACAGGAAGGGCATCCAACTGTAAATGATCTGCCTCAATAAACTCCTTCCAACCCATGGAAGCATAGAAAAGTGAATGTTAAAATGATAGTGATGATGATTTTATAGATAGATTTATGCGTGCATGCATATATGTAAGTATGCATGTGTATATGTGTATGTGTGTGTACCCTTGTATCGACATCATGTGATGGCTTTAAATGAGTATCATCATCATACAAGTGACGTTATTTGTTTCCAGTCTTCTGTGAAAAACATGTCTGGGCATGGAAAATATTGTCTTGCTAGGAAACAGGTGAGTGTTGATGACAGAATGAGCATTTGACAGTAGAAAATCTGTCACAACAAATTCTGTCCAACCCATGTAAGCATGGAAAAAGAGGATTTTAAATGATGATGAGGAGGAGGATAATGATTTGTAAGGTCACCATAAGATATTACACTGTGTAACAAAATTTTAATTTCTTTTTGTTTGTCTTTGGTTAGGTTTTATTTCCTATTTGCTTCTATCTAGAAATCAAAGGAAATTACTACTGTTCCCTTCAAACTTTGCTTTTGTCACCTGGACATCATTGTTTTAAAACTTATCTATTTTCCATTACATTTCAATCAGATTCAGCGCTGAGTTGCTGAAGCGGAAATATCGTTATAGCACATATTCTGCTCAATACCATAGATCTGCTTGTCACTCGCTTAACCTTAACCACTTGAGCATGTCCCTTAGTGACTGACAATATGTGCATCGCAGATCATAAGCAGCAGTAGTAGGAGAGCACCATAGCCATGTGTTGAGAGGGATTCTTTGGGGTTTGAATAAATGTAACAAAAGCAAAGTTTGAAGGAAATATTAGCCATTTTTCATAATTTCTAGGAGTAAGCAAATAGGAAATAACAGTTACTACTCAAGGACAAAAATTGTGTTATGCAGTGTTACCAGAGTTTGTAAAGGATGCCTAGAATTTGCAGTGATTTCAAAAACTTTAGTCATATATTGTCCATGACTAGTGAGGATGATGTTTGCTATTCCACAATTAGGGCTTATAACATTTATATATTTTAATGGTAGCAAGGAAATTTACTGAATGGTATTGGAGTGCAACATTCAACAAGTTGGGAAGTTGTGTAGAAGACAAACATGTTGGCTCTGGCTCTTCCTAAGTTATTGCCTGAATGGGATGACTGGGTATGGCTGTTTGGACACTAATGATATGGTATGGCTGACTTGACATTCAACCTGTTCTGCTGACAGCATGTTTGCCACTGGAAGGAAAAATATACGCAAACAGATAGTGAGAATGAGAGTGAGAGAAGAAGAGACAGACAGCCAAACATTACATATACTCACACACATAACAGAGAGAGAGAGTGGGAGAAAGAAAGAGAAGGAGAGGTGGTTTGAGAGAACAAGAGACCCATTAAAATGGGAGAAATATTAATTTCAAATTTTGGCACAAGGCCAGTAATTTGGGAGAGGGTGTAAGTCGATTACATCGACCTCAGTATTCAACTGGTACTTATTTTATTGATCCCAGGAGGATGGAAGGCAAAGTTAACCTTGGTAGAATTTGAACTCGGAATGGAAAGACAGACTAAATGGTGCTTTGCATTTCACCCGGTGTGCTAATGATTCTGCAAGCTCACACCTTAAATGGGAGAATATTAAAGCATTTGATGTTAAATAAGTCAGTGTTGAATGAGAAATGCCAAACAGGTGATGGCAAAATGGCTGTGCCAAAACAGCTTATACTCTGTTACATCTCAGCCACCAACTCTCTCTCATTCTCTCTCTCGTTCTCTCTATCTCTCTCTCTTTTTCTCTCTTTCTCTCTCTCTCCCCCTCTCTCCCTCTCTCTTTGCCTTTTCCACAGCTATTATAATGGTCTCTGCTATCAGAACTGGTCAGACTCATGCCACGTTGATTTGATTTAAGTATGTCCATCCCATTTGTCTCTCCTTCTCTCATCATTTTGTAGTGCTAAACTCCTCTTCACCAAGTCTTCACACTTATCACCACACCCACTTCTTCCTTCCAGAACAATGGCTGTCTAAAATTCTCTCCCTGCTCATGTCTTTCTTGCTGGTGATGACTTACAAAGGTTCAAGAAAAGATTTAGTAGAATTAATCTCATTGGTTTAGGAGGGAGAGTCTGTGAAGATCTTTCTGTTAGACCCAGCAATTAAAAAAACTTACTGTGATATGGTTAAAATTATGCAAACTAAATTTGTTTACAGTTCAATGAAGATGTTGAACAAATCATATTTATGTTATGTCACACATTCGGATGCCTCTACTACTCAATTTCGACTATCTCTACTCTCTGTTCTAGTCTACCAACTGCTCTCCTGACATCTAGGTTTTTCCCTCTATATCTACGTATTGGGGTAGCCTACTTCATCATCTGGGGGCATCCACACAACAATTTATATAAATTACATTTAAGATAAATTTTCTTGACAAATAGAAATTTTTTTACCAAGAAGGCCCATACTCCACAGCAAAAGTGTTAAGGCTGGTTCCTCCAGCTTGAGGATTGACCTGCAAGAGTTCTGGACCAGTACCATGTCAAAATCAACCCCATGTAAAATCACTCATGCAGTGCCACATAAAAGCATCTGTGTGACACTGCGTAAGAGTGTTCATGTGGTGTCATGTAAAAGTGCCCATGTGGTTCCACATAAAAGTGCCTGTGCAGTTCCACATAAAAGCACCTATATGGTAGCATCTAAAAACAAATAATAAATAGTAAATTATATATATGTGTGTGTGTGTGTATGTATGTATACATACATATATAGGTACAGGACATCACAAATGGTGCAAATAACAAAAAAATACGAGAACAAACAAGTTAAGTAGGTAAACAAGAAAAAATGGTAAACAGGACAAGTAAACACAGAGAAAGGACCTTTCACCAGATGTTGGCTGTCTATCTACTCTTCATTTCAAATATTCAATGACAATATGAATCTTCAAAGACAGTTGCTCCCATAGATTCAAAAATAATATTTAGGATTTATGGAGGGTCAAAGTTGGGAACAAAAACATGACAGTGGAGACATACAAGGAAACCAAATTAAAACAAACATGGAGGGTCGTTAGAGCAATATATATATATATATTAATAGCAAATACAGATATACAAGGTAGTATGAAAAGTTCCTGGACTAGTTCTGTAGTGTACCAACTGCATGTGCAGTGAGAGCTAGCAATTACCCTCATGAGATAATGTGATGAGTGATATCACTGTGTTTACTTTGCAAGTTGTAAAATTTGTGTTTTTGTGATCACCTGTATACTGTAGTCTCCGATTTTTGTCATGGACAGGAAGTTGGAACAAAGTGCCAACATGAAATTTTGCATTAAACTTGGGAAGTCTGCCACAAAGACATTGAACATGCTTTGGCAAGCTTACAGCAACAAGGCAATGGGTCATACAATATCTCAAGTGGTACTTGCACTTCAAAAGTGGAAGAACATCCCTGGAAAATGATGAATGTTCTGGAAAACCTGCCAAGAGCATCACTCCCGGAAATGTGGAGGAAATTCATCAGCTTGTGCATAAGGATTGTCGGAGGACAATCAATGACATTTTGAAGTGTTTAAGGGAAGACATTTGGCAAAAGCAACCAGATCTGTGGAGTGTAAAGAATAGGATTTCTATTTACCTAAGTTTTAACATCATCTCTTTCAAAATAGTCACCTTGCACAGCAATACACCGGTCTCAGTATTCCTGTCACATTTGAAATCTGGCCTGGAAGCCATTTTCTGTAAGTAAGTCAAGAATCTTCTGCAATTTGCTCTTCATTTCAACAGTGGTGTTAAAATGGTGACCTAAGAGCTGCATTTTCATCTTGAGAAAGTGATAGAAGTTCACAGGTGCAAAATCTGGCAAACAGGGCAGGTGCAGAAACAATATTATGTTGCTTTTGGTGAGAAACTTACAAGTGAGTAGAGCTCGGTGACAGGGTGCATTGTCATGGTGAAGAATTCAATTCTTTGTGCTCCACGGATCCGGTGGCTTTTACTCAATGTTCTCCTTCAAATGCTTCAAAATGATGCAATAGAACTCTCAATTGATGGTCTGGCCCTGGGGGATGAATTCATCATGCACAATACCGCAAATGTCAGAAAAGACCGTGAGGGATGTTCTTCTGTTGCATATGATCCATTGCCTCATTGTCATAAGCTTGCCAAAGCATGCTTAATCCTTTCTACTATAGTCACAAGGCCTGAAATTTGGGGGGAGGGGCCAGTTGATTAGATCGACCCCAGTATGCAACTGGTATTTAATTTATCGACCTCGAAAGGATGAAAGGCAAAGTCAACCTTGACGGAATTTGAACTCAGAACATAAAGACAGATGAAATACGCTAAGCATTTTGCCTGGTGTGCTAACGATTCTTCCAGCTCGTTGCCTTCCAAAGCATGCTTAATGCCTCTGTAGTAGACTTCCCAAGCTTAACAGAAGATTTCACTTTGGTTTAATATTCTAACATCCAGTCTATGACAAAAATCACAGACTACAGCATACATGTTATCACAAAAACACAAATTTCACAACTTACAAAGTAAACACAGTGATGTCACTTGACACACTGCCTCATGAAAGTCACTGCTAGCTCTCACTGCACATGCAACTGTGTGCTGCCGTCTGTTGGCATACTACATAACTAATCTGGAAACTTTTTGATGCCACCTCATAATTGTGGTGCACACATATAAGATATTTCATCTAGCAAAAGACAAATGACTAGAACTCTGGCCAGACACTCATGCTTCATCATTCACTCAGAACGTCTGGCATGGGAGATTTACACTGGTCTAGGCAAGTTACCCCGTCTGGATAGGTATATGACTAGCTTCAGATTAACCAGACCAACTCAGCAGCTCAAATTCTATGTTTCTGACTCTATAGCTTTGAGGAAATATTTATTCTGACAAGTTCCAGTAAAACCATATTTCAAGAGCTCTAATCTACAAGAGATTAGTTGAACAAATTTTCATAGGGAAGTAAACCTTGCCACAAAGATACACAACAGTTGGATCATGGACATCTGCATTACTGTTTTCCTTACATTTTTATGAAGCTCAAGGATTAAACAAAAATATCAATCATGATATTATATAATGTTCAAAGAAGATAATTTACCACTATAATGGAATTGTGTGACTCTCATAAAAGTTGAGTCAGTTGTCTGCATATATCTTAATTATTAATATTCAAACACAACATAGACTGTCAATAACTCTTCCTATTTCCAAATCTATCTGAGATAGAAAAGGGAAACAATACTAGAATGATACTGTGAACAAAAAGATGAGCTACAGTAAAAATATAGATAAGAGATTTCTGGATTTTCTTTTGATGCAAATTCCAGACTAAATGATAAATCAAATTTTTGTTACATGTATTGGGGAAACCAAAAGATAGAAGTAATAACATTGCTCCAAAATAACACTGAACTATTGCCTGTGTTCAAAAATTTCATTTCCATAATTTTGATTTCAAGCATTTTGTAGAATAAAGCAGAGAAAATATTTTTAATTTGTTATTAATTTGTTATTTGTTATTAAATATTTTTAATTTGTTATGGTAATATTCATTCAAAATAGTATTCTACATATCTTAATGTGGATATACTGTAGAAAGCCACACAACTACAGTATTCTTCTTGAGAAAGTATCTTGTATAAATGTATAGTGCTAATATCAGTAGAATAGGAAAATTAGCCAACAGCAGTAGTGGAATTGCTAACTCTAGATTTCTATTTATTTGCACGTTATCAGTAGTAAGCATCCACCGGCAACTAGTGCCACTATTTTCTGTAGTATATACATGATATGTAAGACATACATAATACTATTACCAATTGACTTTTAAACATCATATTTAGTTGAGTTAGGTTTCAGTGCTCTCATTGAACTTGACTATCTCTCTCTAAACATTGAAACAGACATGCAAACTACTGAATGAGAGGTCTGAGACTCCTTCAGAATGCATTGTTCTTAACCAAACAATCCAACAAGTGGCATGCGTATCAATTACTTTTGCTGCATCATCATCAATGTTTTTTGATGTCATTGCTACCATCAACCTCATCATCACTACTACAACTGCAACCACAAGCACTACCTCCTACTGCTATCGCCTTCATCATACTCATTGTCATCATTTTGCATCTGTTTTTCCCAGCCATATTTAATATACATTACATGTAACTCATTGCTACATGACCTTGTCTAGATGAAATAGATCTTTTGGGAGAAGCTTACTACAGTGATCGCATTGATATGCTCAACCACAACCTGATTTTTATTTCATTCTTCAAACTCATTTTGATTCTATCTTTCAAACTCTCTCTCTCCCTCTCTCCCTCTCTCTCTCACTCTCTCTCTCTCTCTCTCCTCTCTCTCTCTCTCTCTCTCTCTCTGAACAACAAAATCATCAACAACAACAATAACAGCAACATATCATTAGAATGAAAACCTTTTCTAAAGTCTATGTTGCATTGTCTATATGTTGAAAGACACACACAGACAACCAAAGGGATAATATTATATATATATATATATATATAATATATATATATATACATAGTTATAGTTATTTTTATGTGTTGCATTGTGTTGACAGACTTGCACTTAAAATTCTTGAGTTTTATTCAAAACTTATTAGGTACTATAGTGACAACTCTGTCTATCTATCTATCTATCTATCTATCTATCTATCTACCTATCTATCTATCTATCTTTCACACACAAACACACACACTGTCTGTCTGTTTCCCCCCACTCGCTCTCAGAAACTTTTCCCTTCTCCACTTCTAAATATACGTCGTAATAGGGGTTATCTACCCTTTTGATTCCTCCCCTTCTTCCCTCTCTCTACACAGATGTTGTTATAGACAGACAGATGAAGATACCATAATATAAGATTAAGGTATAAAATAACATGTATGTGTGTGTTCGTGTATGTATGTGTGCATGCATGTGTGTGTGTGTGTGTGTGTGTGTGTGTGTGTGTAAATATATATCAGTGTCCATCAACTTAGTCTCAAGCATGACCACTTTGTTTGTTGCAGACATTTACTCATATCAGATAAGTCACAGCTTCTCTAAGGTCTCTTCAAAACCATCATCATTAACATCATCAAACTTTTACCCATATTTTCATGATAATATAGCTTGGTATAAATTGGACAAGAGTTACTGAAGCAGTGTTCCATTGTTAGATGCCTTTCCTGTCACCAACCATTATTTGTTTCTTTCAAGTTAGATATTTGTACCTCTTCACACATGACAAAAGAAAAACTACGAGACACTTTGTTTATGAGAGACATAAACACTGTTCACCAATTTTCTTCAAATAGTGACATGTGAAAACATACACACACATACACATACACACACACATACATACACACACACACACATACACACACACAAATGTATGTATGTATAATATATATATATATATATATACACACACAAATGTGTGTATCATCATCATCATCCTCGTTTAACATCCATCTTCCATCCATGCATGGATAGGACTGACGATATGAGCTGTTTTGGCAGGGATTTTATGGCTTGATGCCCTTCCTAAAACCAACCACTCTGCAGAGTGTACTCAGTGCTTTTTACGTGGCACTAGCACAGGCAAAGTTTGTCTTGGCATGATTTTTACTTCTGGATGCCCTTCCAAACACTAACCACATTACAGTGTGGACTGGATGCTTTTAAGGTGGCACCAGCACTGGCAGGATAATCAAGTAACTCACAAGGCAAGGAATTATGAGAAGGGCAGGGCATTTGAGGAGGGGAACTTGTGCCAGAGGATGAAAGATTAGAGTATGATAAAGAGACAGAAAGACAGAAGTAGGTATCTTGTCACAACAGAGGGGGCAATAGAGGAGGTGATCCAGTATCAAATGATCTCTCTGTTCACTATGAACACGACAATTTATTTACATTTGGCACATATCAGAATGCATCAGCAAATAAATAGTTTGCTGAATCTATAAACAAATACCAAAAACTCTTGATAGATACATTAGTCTGAAGTAGCATTAGCTGAAGAAACAGAGCAAGGTTGAAACACTGAGTGTGTCCACATCCATTCACTCTAATGAATAAAGTATGCTACAAAAACTCATTTGTCTGAATGGGGAAGTTGTTCTCCAATACAGCAGCAATTAACATGTTCATGTTTGCATCTTCCAGAATATATTAAAACTAAATATGCAAGTCATCGCTTTGATTCTCACTGTTCACAATGCATGTGATGATTTATTATTGGTTAACAGATATTAGCAATTAATTTTTTTGTTGAATTTTTCAAACAAGTGCCAAAAACTCTTATTAAATTCATTAGCTAAAAAGACACAACACAGGATGTCCTGAAGTCCCTTACCCTAACAAACTGAGTTAACTATGAACACAGATTCACCTGAAGGAGAAGTTGTTCTTCAGTAACAAATTACAACAGCACAGAGCATATTCTCATCTGTATCTGCTGGAACATATTGATTTCAAATTTTGGCACAAGGCCAACAATTTTAGGAGAGAGGTAAATTGGTTACATCAATCCCAGTGCTCAACTAGTACATATTTTATTGACCCTGAAAGAATGAAAAGCAAAGGTGACCATGGAGAAATTTGAACTCAGACTGTAAAGACAGACGAAATGCTAATGGGCATTTTGCCCAGCATGCTGACAATTCTGCCAGCTTGCTGTCTTTAAGTTGGAACATATGTCATTATGCAGAAATGAGGTAACAACATATTGCATGGAAATAACTCTCCAAATTTTACTAGAATGGGAAAATGAATATTAAATATAGATGTTGCTGATTACTATGATGATGATATTTTCATCTGAATTGTGAGTAAATGCGGTGTGGATTTAGTTCTTTATTGAGAACATTTCACTTTTAATATAAGTAGCAAATCACCTCATCTTTTGATGCTTTCTTTCTTTAATTAGCAAACAGTTTTTAAATCAGAAACTGTATACTGTAAAAGGATCTTCTTACTATGAGTAAGAAATGCATAATTTCTTCAGTCTTCCTCCAGCCACTGATAAAATCCACTGGCAATATTGCTTAAGAAGTGATTGAAGTGATAGTCTGTTTAATGTTAGTACTGAAACCTTCTAAAAGTAGAATGAATTTCTAGGTAAAGAAGAGGTAAAGAGAGACACTTAAAAACAAACTAGTTTGCTAGATTATCATCTATTTTTGTGTTTTTTGGTTTTAATTTTGTGAATTTTGGCAAATTTTCAATGGTTTCCCAACATTTATTTTGCTTCTTTTTTTTTTAGGATCATCATTCTCGCCATCACTGTCAACATTCTTTCATCTATCACATTCTCATCACATTAGTTACTATAGCAAATTAAATGCAGACATTCTATTGTAAGTCTGAAAAAGACACATTTTACACTGCATGCATCCAACAATTTTGATTGAACTTTTCTCATTCACTCTAACAGTTTCATTAAGACATACACAGAGAGCAAAATCTTTCACCACACCAGCCAACAAGTTCAAAAGTGTAACATAAATAACATTACAATAAAACAGTGTGTGTCTGAATTAGCTCCAATCTCATCACATTTTTCAATCTTTTTTCCATATATGGATTTATTTCCAAACTTTTGAAATATGTTACAAGATGTGGCTGTGTGATAAGAAGCTTGCTTCCCAACCACATGGTTCCAGGTTCAGTCTCACTGTATGGCACCTTGGGCAAGTGTCTTCTACTATAACTTTGGGCCGACCAAAGCCTTGTGAGTGGATTTGGCAGAAGGAAAATGAAAGAAGCCTATCGTATATGTGTGTGTGTGTGTGTATTTGTGTGTCTGTGTTTGTGCTCCACCATCGCTTGACAACCGATGTTGGTGTGTTTACGTCCCTGTAACTTAATGGTTCAGCAAAGGAGACCACTAGAATAAGTTTTAGGCTTACAAAAAATAAACCCTAGGGTAGTATTGTTTGGCTAAAGGTGGTGCTCCAACATAGCTGCAGTCAAATGACTGAAACAAGTAAAAGAATAAAACAATACCAAGAATGACAACCTTGTCAACTGCCACTCTGTTGCTCTCATGCCCAATACTTCAAAAGTGATGGAGATGCTCATAAATAACCACCTACTTTATTACCTTTGCTATTTCTCACCCTTTTCAATGAGCCCCTTCACAGTATAATTTTTCACAACCAAAACTACCTCAAACTTGCTTTGTCATGACATACTGCAGTGTTCTCTTATCAAGAGCTTTAACAAAAGTAATGATTACAATTATTGGAAAACTTTTTGAATTTGTCTGGTATCAGAACCTTCTAAGTTGCCTGCCTAAATATGAGATCCATTTCTTAACTCTGAACCTTTGTCAGATCATTCCATCACAGTATGGACAGAAGGGATTCTTTTCAACCCATTTTCACATGCAGATTATACAACTATCTTTCCCTCCATTTTAACCTTCTACACACTGGAATTAGGCACAAACAACCAAGATACCTCATGTTACCTATTTCAAGAGCAGCTAATTTAAAAACATCCTATTGAGGGCATGACAACTTTGTCTACTAGTGCACAAAACACAACTACAGCACATGCTGCATCATTTCTTTTAATAAACAATACACAGCAAAAATTTCAAGAGCACTAAATTCTAGGCCTCAAAATCTCTAACACTTTCCCATGGTGGGCTCACATATGAGGTAGTATCAAAAAGTTCCCAGACTAGTTATGTTTAATAAAAAATAACTTATTTACCTATGTTTTAACATCATCTTCTTCGAAAAAGCCATCTTGCACAACAATACTGCCACTTTGAAATCCAGCCTGGAAGTTGTTTTCTGTAAGCAAGTTGAATATCTTCTGCAATTTGCTCTGGATTTTGATAACAGTTAAAACAGCGACTTTTGAGCTACATTTTAATCTTGGGGAAGAGAAGAAAGTTCACAGGTGTTAAATATGGTGAATAGGGTTGTTGCAGAAGAAATACCATGTTGTATTTTGGCGAGAAACTCATGAGTGAGGAGAGCTTGCTGTCAGGGTGTAATGTCGCCATGATGAATCCAATTCTTTGTGCTCCACAGATCCAGTCACTTTCACCAAATGTCCTCCCTCAAATGCTTCAAATTATCGTTGATTATTCCCCAACAATCTTCATGCACAAGCTAATGAATTTTATCCACATTTCTGAAGGGTGATGCTCATGGCAGGTCTTCCAGATTGCTCATCGTCTTCCAGGACGCTCTTCCACTTTTGGACCCATTGCCTCAACACCATAAGCATGCCAAAGTATGCTCGATGTCTCCACAAGAAACTTCCTAAATTTAATGCAAAATTTCATATTGGCTCTTGGTTCCTCTTTTCTATCCATGACAAAAACTGCAGGCTGCAGCATACACATGATCACAAAAACACAAATTTCACAACTTACAAAGTAAACACAGTGATGTCCTTTGACACACAGCCTCATAAGGGTCACTGCTAGCTTTCATTGTGCATGGAACCATGTGCTGCCATCTGTTGGTGCACTACTGAACAACTCCAGGAACTTTTCCATACCACCTTGTATAATTTTCAAAACCACATCCTAAAGACTTGGCATCTTCTTCAGGGCCAGAAGATATTTCTGCTTTAATCAATTGTTTGTCCTCTATAACGACTGTAACACCACTTTAGAGTCAACAAAATAGCTTCTATGTAGCTATTTGTCCTGCTAGAAACAGCAGCTAAATTTCTTTCTATTCACACTTTAAGTCAGATAATGCAGTTCAGGATATGACCTGGTATTAAATAACTACTGCTCCCATATCTAGATCAGTTCTGTTTCTACACACACAAACATGGTAGACTGCATCTAAAAGACAGCCATTCGGTTGATTGGCAAAAATTCACTAATCAACACAGTACAACTATTTGCCCCAAAATATGTTTTTTTCCGTTACTATTCCTTTGAAATATTATTACTTCCTTCACTTGAACTTATTTGACATAATTGAACTGTCTCTTCTTCTCATCATCTCTAAAGTGTCTCACTCCTTAGATACAACATAAATACTTTGACTTATCCTTTCTCCCCAAAATTGCAGCCCTCTGGAAGTTTTTCACCAACATTGTTTATTCTTCAGACAATGTATAGAATTTCAAACTGAACATCAACCAGATTGATGTCATTGACCTTGGAGGGCATACAAAGATTATAGGAATAGCCTCTTCTCTTCCTCCTGACTAATAAGAAAGAAATACTAAGTGAACCAAATCAGCTCTCCTGGAAATATTACTACCATTATACTAATGGCTTTTTGTAGTTAACACTAGAAACTTACAAGTGCCATGCAGATGATCATAAACAACCATGAACCTTATCTTCTTCAGTGTCTTTCAGCTCTTCTCAGTAACTCATTCTACATTAAAATTTCTGCACAACCAGATCTACTCAAAACTTGCTCTTTATGAGATGCAGCAGTGATCTTACAAGTTTTAGTATCATCTGATTTATTTCAAAATTCTATGATATATTTTTTAAAAGTAAAAGCTTCTTAGTATAATACTATTTTAGGTTAGCTTACTGCATCTCCATTAAATCCTATTCTCCTTGAACAAGAATAGTCTAAAATGTAGCCTGGACTAAGAACATTGCTCGTTTCATTGTATGGCTTTAAACATCTCACTTTCCCATGTGTATCTTTAAATGTCTAAGTGTGCATTGTTCACCTTTCATGTTTTAGTCTTTTATGTCTATCAATAACCCTTTCCTCAACCACAGATGATTTCATAATCATAGAGTTATTAAAAGAGGAATATACTAGATTGCCTATGCTAGACTCATAGGTATGAGTTTAACAGCAAATGCTTAAGGAAATACAGTGTCACCACTGATTATAACAGGTACTCAGTAGGTTGTTAGGAATTAAGTGTCACCTTCACCACTTCTTATTGCTTTATTGCCCACAAGAGGCTAAACATAGAGGGGACAAACAAGAACAGACAAAGGGATTAAGTCGATTACATCGACCCCAGTGCATAACTGGTATTTATTTAATCGACCTCGAAAGGATGAAAGGCTAAGTAGACCTCAGCAGAATTTGAACTCAGAAAGTAACGGCAGACGAAATATTGCTAAGAATTTCGCCCAGTGTGCTAAAGATTCTGCCAGCTCGCCACCTTATAACCTTCACCACTTCTGTAAGGATAAAACATTGTGCCTATAATAAGATCAAGAAGGTGACACATTGATTCTGGCAACTGCGTCTTCTCAGCCAGACAATCATGTAATGTCTAAAGAATTAGCAAGCAAAATAAGATAAAGATAACAGAAATTAATCTCATGTGTTCATCAAGGTTAACAATAATTTTACCTTAGAAGTCAATCATGAGAAAAAAAAATCCTTTAGACAGATACAAAGGATAATCACTTTTTATTGATAATTTCTTCTCTACTGACATGTTTATAACAGATATAGCACAAAATTAATATCTTCTTATTGTCAAAGATTAACATTAGTTGCACATTTGAATAAATCCTGTTCTTAGCGAAAGTTAATCCTAGCTTTAAACGAAGATAAGTCGAAAAGATCACTGAATACCAGAACAGAAAAATTATTGTAAAATGAGAATGGAAAAATTAGAAATTGATCTGATTTTTATTATACTTATCTCCTATGTAGAACTGACTAGGTTAAAATTTAATTACCATTTTACTTGAGCAATGAAAGTCTCTAGGTTTGTTACATTGGTCAAATATTTATTAGTACAGCTTTAGTTCTTAAGTTTAAACCAGGCTGAATCACTGCTTCATGTACTGTATCTTGTTTGTTTAGTGTTCATATTATATCTCTCAGTGTTTACATTGTATCTCTCACCATATTGAAGTGTGTCTGCATGTGCACACAGTCATTGTTTAACCTCAAGTCAACTCTCATCCAGCAAATCTATGATCAAAGACAGTCTGGCCATGACTTTCCTGTCTTTCTGTACATCAGAGACATTTTCTAATATTTCTCCTTCTAGTTTTTAAGACATTATGATGTTTCTCAGGGAGATTTAGTTACTAATTCTAACAGGTTGAATTACCATGTTCAGGTTCTCTCACTGATGCGTGCACATGTATGTATGCATGTGTGTGTGCATGCAAGTGTGTCTCATGTCTATGTATGTATGCTTCTAATTGATGTATCAATGAGTTTCTAAAGACTGCATTACACTGATTACAACTTGGTCTCGATAAATATTTAAAACCGTCTTTAGGAGCCTTCACTATGTTGCTTACTTCTGAAAAAGAATTATAAAAACTAGGGTGCCTTAGAAAACAAAATTGCTGTGATATTATTATTTTCATTTGAAAACAACGCATTTTCAGTTATCATCATTATATCATGTTTCTATGACCCTTTCTTCTCTTCATCTCAGATTACCAAAATGTAAATAAATATCTAAAGATACAGGCCATTATTTTCTTAATCAAGGCACAAATCCACAAGCTTGTATAGGGAAAAAGAGGCAGTGAGAATTGCTAATTCAAAGGCTCTTGAGATGCAGGTTATTAGTGTTGGATTTACCTGTAGTTTTAGCTGGCTGAAAACTAGAGCCTCAAAATCTAAAGGACTCCAACCAAAATGTATATTTTTAACAGTTATAGGCTTTCAGGGAGGGTATAGTCTAGACAAGTGGTATAGTCTAGACTTTCTCTTTCTCTGAATCTGGTATTGAATAGTATGTGTGTGCGTGTGCATGTGTGTACGTCTCAGGTAGATGACCTCTGTCAATGTTTAACTGTTTCAGACAGCTGAATCAATCTGACTGGATAGATAAACAAAATTATATTTCTAGAGAGATTTTAAACAAGTAATCAATAACATTCAGCAACTTAAGATATTCTAATGAATTGTGCCGAGTGAAGTTGAGAAGAACACGAGAAGAAAAAAAAACTTTAGTTCATTTCAAATACCAATAGTTCAGCTAGTTCATATATTCTTGTGATTATTACTGTTGTTAACCTAAGGTTAACTGATTGAGCATACCTATGATCAAAGGCATTCAAATGGAGATTATCCATTTTTTTCTCAGGCATAATATATCTAGGACTACATTATTCTATGTATTAGCTCTGGCTGAGCAGCAGACCTATGATGAAAAATATTCAAGCTAAAACTTCTTTTTTTTTTCAGGCACGATGTATCTATGACCACATTATTCAATAAATTGTTCCGTTTATAGGATGTGCTTTGAAATTTAGTTCTAGCAAGTCATGTGATCATACAGAGACTTCCTCTTTTGCTTAATCATTAGTATTGTTTTATTCCTTTATCCATTTACCAGCTTCAATTATTGAACTATGACCGTACTGAGGCATCACCTTCATGGTGCTTTTTAAGTCAATCATGTCAATCAACCCCAGTGGTTACTTCAGTGCGACTCTTATTTTATTGATCCATATGTATCAAATGGCTGTGACTTATACAACATCAGTTCTCTACCATGACACAGACACAGATATGGACATAGTCATACATATAATTTCTGCCTACTTAATTATACCCACAAGGCATTGGACAAATGAAGTCATATGCCCAAAATGCTATACAATGTGGTTCTTAAGTAATCTCAACCACATGGCCATGTGTATGCATGTTTTTATTTTCAGAAAGTATAGAAAGACGGGTATTATTTCGTATGAGCTCTTAGTACAAGTGACATTGAAATGTTTACGATGTGGCGTCAAGAATGAAGGGTTCCTATTTCATATAAAACATCAAACAGGATGAACAAGTTTTCTGGTGATCTGAGTCTGAAAACACAGGCTTAATTTGCAGTTGGGCCATTTCATTTAAGTTACTCCTGGTTTCTAGAATTTCTACTTATAGTCAGTAGGATTGAGAGGAATAAACAGATTGTCTTATATCTGACACATAATGTAGTTATTTGCTGTGAACTGCTGGGTCAATCCTGATCAAGTAAATGTATGATCAAAAGCATTCCAGTTATGACCATCTTATCTTCCTAGGGGTATGTAGGACTACATTATCTAATGAATCCTTTCCAAAGGTTGATTTTCTCCTAAGCATGTAAACTAACTTTGAGATTAATTCTTAATTTCTTGAAATTACTTACTGTTCTTTGACAGTTGCTAACAATTGCTACCAGGAAAATTTCAATTAAGAAATTTTGTGTATGACATTCAGTACAACTTATTTATCCAAATTCATGCCCTTAACACATTTGGGTTATTTCTCTTAAATTTTTTTTGATTATGCAACTTATACTGGCCAAATATTATTTGTAACTTTTGTTTTTCTATATATAAAAATCAAGCAGAAATTATTAGAATATTCTATACTAATGAGGTCTAATAGACTGAAATGTGTCTTTAGTTATCTCTTTTATGCAAACAAAAATCAGTCTGTCCTTCCCTTAAAAATGTAATTCTCATTTTTCAAATTATCTCCCTTTTTCTCTAATAGTTACTAACAATTGCCACTGGATTTTTGTTTTCTTTCTCCAGTTAAGAGGGAAATTTGAAATAATTAATAAATTTCTTGTGTACAGCATTAAGGACATTACCCTTTGACTAATTTCAGATAGTAGGATGCAATTTGAGTAACGTGTGGCTACTATTTCTAGTAAATCAAACAGTTGTTTAAAGGTTTCTTTCTTTGCCTTCTGTGATAGCTCAACATCATTTTCTTTTCTTTTTTTTTTTTATTTGTTTTCAGGTTGTGAAGTTAGAACATTTGATTTTTCAAAAAAGAGAATGAAATTCTTCACTTAAGCATTCCATTATATAGTGCTAAAATACTATGTATAATGAATATTGAATAAATATGTGTGTGTGTGTGTGTATGTATGACATACAATATAGGTAGACACAGGCACAGCTGTGTGGTTAAGAAGTTCACTTCTCAACCAAATCATTTTAAGTCTATTCCCACTGCATGGCCCCTTGGGCAGGTGTCTTCTACTATAGCCTTGGATCAACCAAAACTGTGAGGGAATCAGGTATTTGCAAACTGAAGTCCATTGTACATATATATGCATGCACATGTTTGTTTGGAAGTGTGTGTGTGTATCTGTGAGAATGTTTACATTCTCCACTGAGGTATGTTGATATCATAGTTTAAATCTGGACTGCAACCAGTTACTGGAACATTTATTGACATTTCCTGTCAATAAATCACTTGTTCGCTATGCACTTTTCAATTCTTTTGCAGTAAGAAATCCCTTACATGCAAAACAGGTAAGTGTTGGTAGCAGAGAGACCGTAATAATCTTGTCTCAAGCATCTCTTCCTTGTAAGTCATGCTTGAAAGGATAAAAAAGAATTAAAATGAACTAATGAATAGGTGCAGGTATGGCTGTGTAGTTAAGAAACTCACTTTGCAATCACCTGGTTTCAAAGGTTCAGTGCATTGCATGACACCATGGATAAGCATTTTCTATTATAACCCTGGACCAATGCATGTGCATATATGTCTTTGTGTTTATCCCTTTAACCCACTGCCTAATAATATTTGCGTTATTTTGATGAATATTTGTCCTCATCTTGTTTGTCGTTAACACAATATTTCAGCTGATATACTCTCCAGCCTTCAAAAGGTATCTTGGGGAAATTTCAAACTTGGGTTCTCATTCCTAAGGTATTTTTCGATGTTATTATTATTAGTATTATTATTCAGGTCACTGCCTGGAATTGAACTCAGAATCTTGGGGCTAGTAGCCCACATGGTTAACCACTACGCCATATGCCTGTGAGCAATTATGGAGTGAATTTTAGGGCTTATAAATCTAATATTTTCCTATCCTTCCTTAATACCATTTCTCATATGCTACTCATATCTGCACTCAGTCTGCTTAGGAGGTTATTGTGTCCTAGCATATGTGCTGCAGCTTTTAGTTTCCGTATCTTCCAAGATTCCAGGCAGTAACCTGAATAATAATAAGAATAACATTGAAAAATACCTTAGGAATGAGAACCAAGGTTCAAAATTTCCCCAAGACGCCAGATGAAGGCTGGAGGGTATATCAGCCGAAACGTTGTGTTAACAACAAACAAGATGAGGACAAATATCCTTTAAATGTAAATAATATAAATAATGTATATAATTCCTCATCTCTTAAATATAGAACCTGTATTACCCAGTGTTTGTTTGTTTATGTCCCCCTAACCTAGTAGTTTTACTCTTTTACTTGTTTCTGTTATTTGACTGCAGCCATGCCGGAGCACCACCTTGAGGGATTTTAGTCAAACAAATCAACCCCAGGACTTATTTTTTAAAAACCTAGCACTTATCCTATTCGTCTCTTTTCCTGAACCGCTAAGTTACAGAGATGTAAACACACCAACACCAGTTGTCAAGTGGTGATGGGGAGACAAACGGACACACACACACACACACACACACACACACACATTCATACATATATATTCATATATACAACAGGCTTTTTTCAGTTTCTGTCTACCAAATCCGCTCACAAGGCTTTGATCGGCCCGGGGCTATAGTAGAAGACACTTGCCAAAGGTGTCACACAGTGGGACTGAACTCAGAACCATGTGACTGGGAAACACGCCTCTTACCACACAGCTATGCCTGAATAAGTGCCAGGCTCAAGTATAAGTGCTAGAGTCAATTTGTTCAGTTAAACCCTTCAAGGCAATACACAAGGATAATTGCAGCCCAATGAAGGAAGCAAGTAAACGATAAAAGAATAAACAAACGTAAATAAGCAAAATATTTATTTTTGAACATTGAAGAGTGACATAGAATTGATAAATGCAACAGTTCTGAACAAGTAAATTTGTAAAATAAGAGTTAACTGTGGTATTAGTTTAAAAAAAAGTCAAGTAAAAACTCCATACTTTGGTGAAACAAGATGTGTAGTTTACTAGCAGGTGATCAGTAAAGAATAAATGGATTTCATGACAGCAGAAAAGGACCTAAAGTTTTATGTAAAATGAATACTCTTCACACTGATGGAACAGGTTGTGCAACAATGTCTACACGAATCTATATAATGATTTATATTCACATCAATTCTTTCGCTTTTAATGAAGTGTATTATAAGAATCTTTTGAAAGCCTTGAGCCATCTTTTATATTAGATTATTTGTTTGGCAGAGTTCACTTCTTATCTAAAATCCTACTTAATTGTGTATTATATGAACAATTGAATATAACATGTGAACTCCAGATGATAAAATTGGGTTGATTTTTCATTTTTCATGTACGTCTTATATGGTTTTAGTTACACTGTCCTGAATCTTACAAGTCTTATTTTCTAATACTCGTGGTTGTATGGTTAAGAAGCTTGCAACCACATGGTTTCAGATTCAGTCTCATTATACAACACATTGGGCAAGTGACTGCTACAATTGCCCTAGGCTGACCAATGCCAATGTGCTTGACAAATAGTGTGAAAGCTTGTCACGATTTGCTGTACTTGAGAAGACCCATCTATAACAGCAAATATGAGGACCTAAAACATTTTGCTTATACTTATACTTGTTGGGTATTGTCCTTACAGCCATACTGACCCAACAAGCATTCCCAACATCTCATCAACCTGCCCACTCATTTCCCCAACAACTATCTCCTCTTAACACATATCACATCCCCTAACTCCTTGCGCTACCAGTTATGCCTGCCTTCCTCCATTACCCCCATTTCCATTCCTCATTCTCATTACCATCCCTTCTATGTGTCTCCATCTATTCCCCTTACCTTGCATATCAGCTATCATTCCCATACCTTCTCATGTCTAGCACAACACTCACTCACAAAAGCTACTCCTTGTGTGTCTCTAAATCCCACCAACATCTCTCCTATGCCTTGTCCATCATCTACTCTACCCCATGAACTATCATACCTGAGCAACACCTATCTTTCTCATCTTACCCCTCTGTCTCATGAACCACTGTCCATATCATACCTTTTTGAGAAAAAGGCACCCAATACACACTGTAAAGTGGTTAGCATTATACAGGACATCCAGCCATAGAAACCATGCCAAAGCTGACATGAAGTATGATACAGCCCTGTGGCTTACTAGATCCTGTCAAACTCTCCGAACAATAGTATGGAAAACGAATGATAAATGATGATGATGATGATAGGTACAGATGTAGCTGTGTGGTAAGAAACTTGCTTCCCAATCAAAAGGAACCGAGTTCAGTCCCATTGCATGGCACCTTGGGCAAGTATCGTCTACTATAGCCTCAGGCCAACCAAAGCCTTTTGAGTGGATTTGGTAGGCAGAAATTGAAAAGAAGCCTGTTGTATATATATACACTGGGAATTTACAAAAAAAAACAAAAAACAAAGATGGGTGGGTTAAACAACAAACAGGTGTATTAGTTTACCACTCAGGAAGTGAGAAAGTATTTTACATTTCAAGCCTACACTCTTCAACAGAAAGTAACACAGAAATAAACAGAGAGATAAAGTAGAAAAGGTATAGTGGCTAGCGATCTATCATGGTGAATGCCAGACAGAGGGGTCACACAGGAGAGCTAGGAAGAAGGGGAGATAATAAAGTAGTGGTGATCCCAAACGAAGGTGTGCATGCGTGCGTGCGTGCATGTGTATGTGAGAGCATGTATGTGCATGTGGAAGGGGGCTGTTGATCTCGACATTTGCGTGTGTGTATGTGTAGGTACTGGGAAGTGGTCAGTGCAAGTGTGTGTACTGGTGTGGGTGCTGGGAAGTGGTCAGTGCTAGTGTGTGTAGGGTGGTGTGTTGTGGTGGACATGGTGTGGTGTGGTGTGGTGGTGTGTGGTGTGGTGGTGTGTGGTGTGGTGGTGTGTGGTGTGGTGGTGTGGTGTGGTGTGGTGATGTTTGGGTGTGGGGGAGGCAAGAGTGGAGAAGCAAGGGTGGGGTCTAAGGGGTATAGTGGGATGGGATGTATAGGGATGGTGGCGTCGGAATGTGTAGGGGTGGGTAACGAGGGATGGGGCGATGATAAAGGGAGAAGGTGGAAGGGAGAAGATGGTTAGGAGTGAATAGAGGAAGTAGGTGCCAGAGCATGAGAGAAGAGATGAGTGGGAGGAAGTAGGTGTGAGAGGAAGAGAGGAGAAAGGAGGCGAGTTAGATGAAGAGGGGGGAGTTGAGCCCATGTGGCACAAAGGTGCGAAGAGAGAAGACTAATCCCTGCTCACGATGAAGATGGGAGTCTGGATGGCCCCTGTGCAAGGACAATCCAAACACAGACAGGTGTTGTAAAGAGTAACTGGTTGAGTAGAAATGGTGTGAGACCAGGGTGTCATTGCCGAGTCTGATGTCTTGGAGGTGTTCTGTGAACCAGTCAGCCAAGCAGCGTCCTGTTTGACTGATGTATAGAGAAGGACAGAGAGAGCAGGAAATGCAGTAGATGACATTGCTAGAAGTGCAAGTAAAGGAGTCAGTGATATGACAGGGTTGATGATGGGTGCCTGTGAGGAGGGTGGTGTTGGAGAGGTAAGGGCAAGTGCAGCAGCATGGGGGGGAGCAGGGGAACAAGCCAGGTTTGGAGGTTGGGTTAGGGAAGAAGCTGTGGACCAAGAGGTCTCGTAGGTTGTGGGCTCATTTAAAGGAGGAGAGGGGTCGATTTGGGAAGATGTGCGAAGTGGAGGGATCAGACTGGAGTCACCGGAAGGCTCAGAGAATGGTGCGTTGGAGGGTGGTGGGGTAAGGGAAAACAGGAGACGGATGACAGCGGGGTGGGTGCAGGAGGAGAGAGCAGATGCACGGTCCATGGAACATGCTCTGACAAGGGCGGTGTGGATAGTGGTGAGGGGATATCTATGTAGGATGAAGTGGTGAGCCATGAGTTGAGACTGAGTCTCAAAATCATGGTTGTCACTGCAGAGCCTGCATAGATGGAGGAATTGGGAATAGATGAAGAGCTTGGTGTGTTTAGGGCAGAAGGAGAAGGTGAGGTATGAGTGTGAGTCTGTGTGTTTGTAGTGGATGGAGGTGGTGAGAGTGGAATGATGAATGCTGACCGAAATGTTGAGAAAGACAACTGAGGTGTCGGAAATAGTGCAGGAGAAGTGGAGGGCAGGATGGAAACATTTGACAAAAGAGAGGAAGGAGTCTAGATGTTTGCTAGAGAGTGAGGTCACACCAATACAGTTGTCAATATAATGACTATATAGTTCAGAAGTGGGACCAGTGAAACTTGAGAATATTTGGACCTCAATGTAGCCAATGAACAGGTTCGCATAGTCGGGGCTCATTCTCATTCTCATGGCTACTCTCGAGACCTGCCGATAACAATCACCCACAAACGAGAAGCAGTTAAGTGAGAGGACAATTTCGGCCAGATGAAGGAGTGTGATTGTATCAGGTTGGGGGTTGGGTCGAAGGTCAAGGAAATGCTGGAGTGCACACAGCCCCTTGAGGTGAGGGATCACCATGTATAGACTCATATATACGTATGTATGTATGTATGTATTTATGTGTGTGTGTCTTTGTGTCTGTGTTCATCTCCTCACTATTGCTCAACAACTGATGTTGGTGTGTTTACATCCATATAACTTAGCAGTTTGGCAAAAGAGGCAGATAGAATAAGTACTAGGTTAACAAAGAATAAGTCTTGGAGTCGATTCCTTTGACTAAAACACTTTGAGGTGCTCCAGCATGGCCGGTCAAATAACTGAAACACATAAAAGAATAAAAAAAGAATATTGATGATATGTGTATGCATGTGTGTGTGTGTGCGCAGGTGTGTGTGTGTGTGCACACGTGTGTGTGTGTGTGTGCACACGTGTGTGTGTGTGTGTGTGTGTGTGTGTGTGTGCGTGTGCGTGTCTTTGTCTTCATTTTTCTCTCATCCCCACTGTTTGACAACTGGTGTTGGTTTATTCACATTTCTGTAACCTAGCAGTAAAGCAAAACAGACCAACAGAGTAAGTAACAGACTTAAAAAATAAGTACTGAGAGCAATTTGTTCAACTAAAGCTTTCAAGGTGGTAGCATAGCATGTCCGCAGTCCAATGACTGATAAAGTAAAAAGAATAGAGATAAATAGTCTCTAGTTTCTTTTAATATAAAATCCTCAGAATAATTTCAGTAGCCATTATCAAAAACTATTAAGTAAAGCTTGCTGAGTGAATAAAATCTCTGCAGTTGTAAATTGAATCCCACTGTGCAGCATCTTAAGCAAATTCTTTTACAATAGCCTCAGACTGATCAATACCATGTGAGTTGAATTTGGAAGGCAGAATCTGTGTAGAAGCCTGACATGCATGTGTATTACACACACACACATACACACACACACACACACACACACACACACACACACACACACACACACACACACACACACACACACACACACACACACACACACACACATGCAGGCATACATGCTTTAGAAAAACAATGCAAGTTGGAAATAAAGGAGGAGTAAGAACAAAAGCAAAGACAAAAGCATACACTTTTTACCTTCATTATCATCATCATTTAACATCCATTTTCCATGCTGGCATGAGGTTTCAATATTTTGCCTTCCAAAAACGCCTTAATTAAGAGAGAGAAAAAAATTAAGAAAGAGCTTCACTTTAGTTTGCACAGATATATGGAGATGAGAGGCAGTTGTTACATGCACAGATTTGTAGTGTTTATTAACCAATTAGCAACATGCAAGTCATGTATGCTGTTGATAAAGGAATCTAATTTATTAAGGACAGCGTCCTTAATCAGCAAATTTCTTTTAAAAGCTACCACTCTTTGATAATAGAATTAAGGTTGCTAATTGCAAAGCAATCAACCCATTGAGAGAGGCTGAATATACAACTGACACTCTGAAGCATTTGCCTAAGAAAATTACTGTCTGTGCATTGATGTATGCACATTGGTCTACTGTACTATCAACAGTATGGGCATATGGTACACTGTGAATCACACATCATGTAATAATAGTGGGGAATCTTATGCTTGAAGCAATTTACATAGCTGCAGATCTGTATTAAAGCTCACAATCATATATACATGTAAACTTTAAATTACATCAGTAATTGGTTCCAAGACATGTGACTTAACATGTAAAATGACATAACATGAAAGAACATTTTAAAAACTTTATTGCCTTATATCTGCTTTAATAAATGGTTTATTCATATTTTCATGTGTTTTATTTGATTTTTCCTCTTCAGTATTGGTTGTTAGATGTTTTTTTTAATTTTTATGCTTTTAAATGTTTGCTGAGACCAGCATAAAGTTGGATAAATTGACTGAAGTTGAGGTTATATTTTTTTTTTTCCATTAACCTCTTTACAAAAATAATGTAAAGTTGAAAAATATGCAACTCAAAAAAATGTAAGTTGAGGTATGCTTGTAAATAGTTCTTCCATTAAAAAGATATTTGGAGGGATATCATAACCAGAATATTATGGTCACCATCAAAGCCACAAATTGGAATTTTGAGGATTGTGGGAGTGAAAGAAATTTGAGAATTAAGGTTATACTCATTAATAAATCAAATCAATCTATCAACAGCAGATAAGAGTTGTGTAACACTAATATAACACTTTTAATCTATGCATGTTTCACCCCTACATTCATATCTGTGTAGACCACATCTAAGCTCAATTTCTATTTGAACTCATAATAGCTTTTTAAAGTTATAATACTAAATATTTTGAATCTACATTGTAATGACTTTCTATAATATCTATAATATATATATATATATACATATATATACATATACATACATGCATACATATATATATATATATATATATATATATATATATATATATATATATATATATAAATTAACAGAATGAAATAAAAAAATCGAAGGGTGTGAAAATTTTCAGAACATTTGTAAAGAGAAGGTCTTACAGCTGTTTCCGGGATATTTTATATATCCCTTTCTGATGAAGGGATTTATAAAATATCCTGGAAACAGCTATAAGACCTTCTCTTTACAAATGTTCTGAAAACTTTCACACCCTTCGATTTTTTATCTCATTCTGTTAATTTTTTTATATATATGCATGCTAATATATGACCTATGCTGGACTCCTCATTCGTATAATCATCGAACCTGGAACTTAACTATAGTCTGTCCATAGTGCTTACTCAGCATTACCTGACACCTTCAGGTCGTCTTGACACCATTACCTCTCATACCCTCATTATATATATATACATATCACGTAACCATGTGATCGACCAGGCTATCAGATGTTGCTACACATCATTGGTCACAATGCGCTTCGCATTGTTTTGGCCTTCAAATGACACCACCCCGCTGGCTAAGCGAGCAGGCCAACAGAAGAAAGAGTGAGAGAAAGTTATGGCATAAGAGTACAGCAGGGATTGCCACCACCCCCTGCCAGAGCATCGTGGAGCTTTAGGTGTTTTCGCTCAATAAACACTCACAACGCCCGGTCTGGGAATCGCAACCGCGATCCTATGACCGCGAGTCCGCTGCCCTAACCACTGGGCCATTGCGCCTCCATTATGTAAATGTATATTTTTATATGTATAGGAGTGTGAGTATATGCACTCATATGCATATATATATGTTGTATTGTGGGTACGCACCCACACCCATGTGGGTATATATGTAGACTGAGTTATATTACATAATCTCCAAAGAGGCCTTGTGATATTTTTGTAAATGTCTCATTTATATCTATATATTGACCAACCATAAAGGGCTAATATTGGTAAAATGAGACATACTTATCGACATGGCCGAAACAGATGTAAGATCTAATTTATACTTATATTTATATTTACTTGTATTTATATTCTCTTTTATATATATTCTACTTATTATACAACATTACTCTTTTATGTATACTTTTTTATGTACCAAAACAAATCAAAATAGATGAACATCAATGGTATTTGTATCTTTGTGGTACCAGTGCCGGTGGCACACAAGAAAACCATCTGAACGTGGCCGTAGCCAGTACCGCATCGACTGGCCTCCGTGCTGTGGGCACGTAACAAACACCATCCGATCGTGGCCATTCGCCAGCCTCATCTGGCACCTGTGTCGGTGGCACATAAAAACACCATCCGAGCGTGGCCGTCTGCCAGCCTCGTCTGGCACCTGTGTCGGTGGCACATAAAAAACACCATCCGAGCGTGCTGTGTCGGTGGCACATAAAAAACACCATCCGAGCGTGGCCGTTTGCCAGCCTCATCTGGCACCTGTGTTGGTGGCACATAAAATCACCCACTACACTCTCGGAGTGGTTGGCGTTAGGAAGGGCATCCAGCTGTAGAAACACTGCCAGATCTGACTGGCCTGGTGCAGCCTTCGGGCTCCCCAGACCCCAGTTGAACCGTCCAACCCATGCTAGCATGGAAAGCGGACGTTAAATGATGATGATGATGATGATGATGATTCCTTTATTCCACTGATGAGTCCACTGATTTGTTCTGCTTTTTATATTTAACCCTACAGTCTCTTATGTGGTGGTTTAATAAAGTATGTGATTGAGTATTATCTGGTAATTGATATTTGATTTGGATGTATTTCTCCATTTCTTATCTTGTATATATATATATATATATATATATGTATATAAAGACATACACATGGAATGTATTAGGTTGACATTCAGTATAAGATGGAAAAAAGTCATGTATATAGTCAGCAGGTGTGAATCCTTTAGATTCACCCTGACATGTCCCCTTCATCAGGAATAAGTAAATAGATAATCATTCAAGTTTGAAGACATTTAGGAGAAAGGAAAGAAAGGAAGGAAATCTTTGGTTACATTATGTCAGTCATCAGCTACGCCATCAGATAGTAATCCCTTTTATGATAATTCACACTTATATACGAAGGAAACCTATAGTGAAGGATGATGGGAGAAAAAAAAATAAAAGGTCGATTTTCCAATAAATCCCGGAAATAATTAATTACTAATT
>NC_042997.1:87450367-87475367 GCF_006345805.1 Octopus sinensis | reverse complement strand
CTTATTTTAAACAAAAAAACTACAGCAAATTAATCAATAATATACTCTCTGCTGTTATTTACAACTTCCTCCCAACATTCAATAAGATTTTCGATGCCTTGGCAATAGAAATCTCTTGGTCTTGACTCAAAGAATTTTTCCAACCAAGACCTCAATTCCACGTCATTATTGAACGATACACTGTGCAAAGCTTTCAAAAGCAGTCGAAAGAGATGAAAATCTGATGGCACCAAGTCTGGAGAGTATGGAGGATGAGGCAGCACTTCCCATTCAAGTTCTTGAATCGTGGCTTTTATCATATTGGTAATGTGAGGACCAGTGCTATTGTGTTGCAGAAGAATGCTATTTTGCCTATTTGGTCTTTTTTGCTGAATTGCTTCATTGAGTCAGTGCAGTTGTTGAAAGTAGAGCTCCATATTGAGTGTTTGGTTGCACTCAAGCAGTTAATAATGAATTATGCCTTCTCAGTCACACCATGCACACAATATGGTCTTTCGAGGAGGAAGGTCTTGTTTTGCTCGCAGTCACTTATTTGTCAGGGCTGAACCATTCTTTTTGCTGCTTCATATTGATGTAAAGGCACCATTTTTCATCACCAGTAACACTGCGGTAAAGAAAATGCTGTTTGTGACCATGTGTTGACTGATGTCAAGTGAGCAAACTGGCAGCAATTGTGGAGCATTGATTTTTGTTGTTTACACCTCAACCTGTGTGGCGCCCAAGCGCTGAGTTTCTGAACTTTGCCCATTGAGTGAAGGTAGTTCACCACAGATTCTTTTATCACAATCCATCTGTTCCACCAATTCTCTGGTCATTTGACATGGATTTTCGTGAAGAAGTCGATTCAATTGCTCTTTATTGAAGTCACTTGGTCGACCAGTGTGTGATCCATCCTTGATGTCAAAATTCTAATTATTTGAAATGCAGAATCCAATGGCAGGATATACTTTGAGGCATTGCTCCTTCTCCATACACAGCACAAATCTCACAAGCAGCTTCAGTGACCTTAATACCTCGATTAAATGCAAATGGTGTCAAAAAGTCTCAGTTTTGTCCACTTGACATACTATTTTAGTGATCTGAAAAATGCATAAAAATCAATGAAATTAAAAAGTCAAAACATGCTGCCTTTTAGAGCAAAAAATTCTTTTAAATAACATAAAACATTTAGCCAATGCATTTTATTTCTGCATGCATTTTTAAATTTGAAAAAAAAACTCTCAACCCAATTTATATATGTATATATATTGGGTTGAGGAATACAAATATATCAGTGGCAACTCCAGCACTCAGGCTGTTCATGCTTAGCCCGAGTATAAATTTAGTAAAGTGAATGTGTATTTGTAAGCTTATTTAATTTCTACCAACACTGACTTCAAGTATTGCAGCCAATAACTTGGGCTCCTTTTATTGAGCCTGGTCACAGTTCATTTATTTTCATTTAGAGTCTGACGGTTGTCCTGTGTCAAAAAATATCATTCATAGCAGACTTTCTCTCAACATTGTTCACACGTGCCTGACTCGGGCTCAGAAGTTACACCCCAAATTGTTATCTATAATCATAAAAATTAAAAGTATTTCAAATTCAATGTTTTCTTGAAAAAATAAACTTCTATAGAGATTAGGATTTAAATTCCAGTCTATGAAAAGTTTCCATTCTACAATATTCTTAAAGGAACAAAAAATTATCCAGCAACTCAAGTTAATACGAATGAAACTGGTGGGTCTAAAAGGCTAACTGGCATCTCTTGTCAAGAGTACAGGTAACAGTCAGATTGCTGATGTCTGTTGTGCACTCCACTGTCATTATATGATTGCTGTTATTCTGTGCATTTGTGTGTAAAGATAAGTTGTGTCTTGCAGAGTTGCTTTATTTTTACCCTTAACTTAGAAATGGAGAAAGACATAGTGCTAGATATAAAAAAAATAAGCTATGTGGGGCTTGAAATATGGTAGAAAAATGTGAAATTCTTCAAGCAGGCATGTGTCTTATTCAAAGTCTGTGAAGAGCTTGAGTGACCAAATCTGTGATGACCCTGAGTGATGCTGATGACCTGGAGTCACCTCTGATATATATGTGTGTGTGGTGGGGGGGGGGGTGTATACAGGTAAATTGAAAATTAAAAGTAACAAAACAATAAAAGTCAAAAGGTCATACACATGGAATGTATCAGGTTGATGTTCAGTATAAGATGGGAAAAAGACTGGGTGTAAACGTTTCAGGCACGGCTCTGCATCAGAAAGAGGAGAGAGGAAGGGTCCTAAGAACGAAAAAGTGTCCAAGAAAAGCATATGTGTGGTTATGTACTGTGTGTGTGTGTGGTGTGTGTGTGTGTGTGTGTGTATGTTTGTGTCATTGTCCACCACTCATCCACTGCTTGACAACCAGTGTTGATTTGCTTATATTCCCGTAACTTCAGCAAATGAAACAGATAGAATAAGAACCATACTTAAAAAAAAGAAAAAAACTTAAGTATGGTTTTGATGTGTTTGAGTGAAACCCTTCAAGATGGTGCACCAGCATGCCTACAGTCCAAAGACTGAAACAAGTAAAAGATAAATAAATATACCGCATCTGTTTTAAATGTGAAAAAACTGTACAGATTCTGGTACTGATAAAAATAAGTCACAAGCCAAAAATAAAATGTCACAAATTTATGAACATCAACATTCTTTAATGTTGAAATTAACATGTTACCAATCAGCTAATAAAATATTCACACAACTTAGAAAATTTTCAGATTTCAGATGTTTCACCAATCTAAGACTAATGAAGTTTCTTAATTCTTTCATTACTTCTAAAACTGTTTACTGCACCAATAATTCAAATCTCTTTTAAATCTCTTTTGAAATTTTCCAAACCATTCAAAGTCCTTTGAAACAGATATCATTACATTATTACTGGAATTCATTAAGAATACATTACAAGTTATATTTTCCCAAGAGCAAACACTGATAAATTTTCTTTTCAAACTTAGTCAATAAAATTAAAAACTATGTTGGGAGAAAAAACATATTTGTCAATAAGAAACCTACTTAATAAAAAAATAAAATGAAATGAAACAAAACATAAATATAAGAAAAATCAAACTCAGAATGTATACCACTCAAAATAATTGAAAATAATAAAATGGATATTGCGAGAGGAATTCTAATATAAACTAAAATAATGACCTATTGGTTATAGTCAATCTATACAAATGCTATCACGAGTCAATGGGGGAACCTGCATGTGATTTCTCATTCTGCTAGACATAGCAGCTGAATCTCCATCAAATCATGCCCTACTATTTTAAGAAAGGAAAGAACATATTAGATAATTTTAGATAATATAGTTGTTCAATATATGCCTAAAAAGATGAAAAGGTCATGGCTGAAGCGCATTTTATTATAGTCCTGATTTGCTTCATTAGGACTAACCTGGAGAGATACATGACAACAAGAACACACACTCTTAGGAGTCAAGAAGGGAGCCTCTATGTGATCACTTGACCTGCTAAAAAAAAGCAGCTAAATTCCCCTCAAACCACACTTTACTGTCTGAATGATGTGGAATCAGAATTTAGATAATAGTTCTGGATACATTATCTGAAATTATTATAGATGGTCACAGCTGGAATGCTTTTATCATAGATCTATTCTGTCAAAGTTGATTTGGGGTTAAACAACAATAGCAGCATAGAACTAGTCAATCACAACTTGGTTTTTAATCTTTGATTTCTTTTTTTTTTTATCAAATATCATTCAGTAAATAATAAAAGGCACCTGTAGAGAATGTTAGGAAGACTTGGAGAGAAATAGCATGGTTAGATCTAAGAATGTTTGGTTTCTATAGATTATGATGATGGATCAATACAAATAGAGTGATGAAGTATTATACAAACCTGTTCAATTTATCTCAGCATGGGAAAATGGCAAAAAAAAAGTTAAAATGATGATATGGAGGAGGAAGAGCAAGAGAAGTAGAAGTCTATGGAATTCTGACTATTTGGAGTCCATTCAAATTCTTTTCTGGTGCTCACTAGCTCCAGGTGAACTGTATCTTGAGAGCATTAATGTTCATCATCAACATTATCATTATCATCATAGTCATTATTATCACCATCAACATTATTATCACTGCCACTACCAACATGTGCAACAGCATTGTCTACAAAGAAAAAGCTATTGATTTTGAATGAACAATAATTACTTATACCTAACATTTTATTTGGGAAACATTTTTGTGAAATAGAACACTTCAAATGATATGCTGGAATATTCTGACCTCTAACATTTTACTTCTTAGCCAGTACAACATTAAAAGTGATTTGCTTCTTACCAAGATGTATTTTCCAATATTTGTTTGTTTCATTACAGAAAATTTCTAACAAATGAAGTAGTAAATTTCAACACATGGAATAAGGTACTTAAGTTCAAAGCTGGGTGGTGGTTGGAGAAGAACTACTACTGCCCTGTAAAATAGCTCCTTAAAGTGGAAGTAAACACTTCTTTTGTGTTGGACAAACAATTCTAATGCATCTTTGTCATGGCACTTGCACCACTGAACGGAGAAAGATTTGAAAGGGAATGCTTGATGCTATAACCATCTTAATTGTTTATCCAATATTCAGTGTGCATCTGCTCTAGAATCCAACAGCTACTTGAGGCACAGGTTTCTGCATCTGTAAGCTAGAATAAAACCACATTACTTCCTATGGATTGATATTCAGCTTGAATTTTTAAAGTTGATACCTATAGACAGCCCCCACATGGTCATTTTACCTGCAAAAATATTATAGCTTATGTACCTCAAATCATGCTCTACTGTCTTAAAAAAGGACATGTGGGTGATACTAGCGTATGAAGGTTGTGAAAGGTGGTTTCCTCTATTATAGGTGTTTGTGCTGTTAGAATGAACCCGCATTTTATCAACAAAGTTGTTAGAATTTGAGTTAGAGAAAGCACCATCAAGCCACAGTGTGATTAGTTGCTCTGATAGGAAACATCCAATCTAAGAAATGAGAGAAGGGTGGACCCCATAGCAGAGTATTTTCTCAAAAAAATATCTTATTGCACATGGTTGGCAGTTTTGCTAAAGTCAAAAGAACAGCAACGTTGCTTCTACCATAGGCAAGAGATTACTGATGTGCAGTATGGAAAGCAGATCTGTAGGAGGCATGGTTTTAGTAAAATCATTGAAAATTCATCCATTGGAGAATTCTCCCTTTGGCACATCAATATTTATGGATTTCAGTCCAGCAATCATCACCCTTACTACCACCTAGAAACACAGAAGTTACATCTATTATTCTATTCAGAGATACTTGAGATACAAATTTCTTGTCATAACTCTAAACCATCTATGCTGTCCAGGCTATACTTCAGACTGAGATGTGAGATTTAATAGTGAAGTTCCTTATATTGAAGGAACCTGTGGGTCATAACTTTTGAAAGATTTTTCTAGTGTGTGTTATCATTTCTATATCACTATCAACAACTGCATTGTAGCTCTTAGCAAATTCTAGATATAAACATGTAAAATTCAACAATATTAAATTAAGTCTATCAATTGCCTCCTGTCAATACTATTGAATAAGTAGCTATTAATATCATTACTATTGTTCCACTTACATACTCTTCCTAACGTTCTTTTTTGATATTTAAAATTTTCTTGCTATGTTATCCTATCTCAGATTTGGCTGGGTTGATTAACCTTTGAATTTGGGATTAGTTGCAGTTCTCTGTATGGACCTTAATCACTGTAAATACTTGTTGTTTACCTAAGACTTGTAGCCTGTTTCCAAGTTTCAAAATTTTGATATGTTTTTCATTTCAGTTCTTATATTATTATGTATCAGTGCTAGTTTGCATAATGTTTTTGTGAGTGGCTATTAGTATAGTGTCTCATTAATCATATTATTCTACATTGACAGAATTAAATTGGTTTCAAATTTTGGTGCAAGGCCAGCAGTTTGAAGGAGTGGTTAAATCAATTCCATCAACACTAGTGCTCAACTGGTACTTATTTTATTAACCCCAAAGGATGAAAGGCAAAGTTAAGCTGGGCAGAATTTGAACTCAGAACATAAAGACATGGGAAATGCCACTAAGCATTTTGCTCAATACATCTGGAAAGCATTATAGTACTTACAGATTTTAATTGTCACTGTTAAATCTAAGGGTTTGTATTCAAAAGGTTATACAGAGATGGCCAAATTGATTGGTAAGAGAGTAACACATGATATTTTTTTATGTTCAAGAGCCACAACAAATATTTTTAAAATTCTATTTATAAATTTGAAAAGGCCTATGCCAGTGGGTGTAACCAGCCTACTTATGAATACCCCTCATTCATTGGATAATAAACTTTGCTTGTGAAGACCTATTGTGGCAAGTGAAATCAAAATCAAAATCACGGACATGGCCGATGACAGTACCGCCTTGATTGGCACTCATGCCAGTGGAATGTTAAAAGCACATCCGAGCATGATCATTGCCAGAGCCACAGATTGGCTCCCATGCTGGTGGTACATAAAAAGCACCATTCAAGCATGATTGTTTCCAGCGTTGCCTTACCGGCACATGTGCCAGTGGCACGTAAAAAACAACATTCGAGTGTGGCCGTTGCTAGTGCCACTGGACTGGCTCCTGTGCAGGTAGCATGTAAAAAACACCTTTTGAGTATGGTTGTTGCCAGAACTGCCTAACTGGCCCTCATGCTGGTGGCATGTAAAAGCACTCACTACGCTCTCGGAGTGGTTGGTGCTAGGAAGGGCATCCAGCTGTAGAAACATTGCCAAATCAGACTGAGCCTGGTGCAGTCTCTGGCTCACCAGTCCTCAAGTCAAACCGTCCAACCCATGCCAGCATAGAAAGCGGACGTTAAACAATGATGATGATGATGATGATGATGATGATGATGACATTGAAATGACAGCACTAGACAGTATGACTTACTAAAGTAGATTGATCGCTACTTGTTGAAGGATTTAAGTGAATCTTCATTTTTTTTTTTTAGTTAATACTTTAAAATCCAGTTAGTAGAATATTAAAGTTGTTTTAGAAACATAGCACTGAAATCCAGTATTATCTTGGGAGTTGCACATATTAGTTTTGAGAACCACAGTTTAGTCACTGTTATTCTAAAGCCTTAAATCTGAAAGAGTGGTTGATATTTAAGCTATAAATATTCAAAATGTGTCAAAGATGGATGAGATAAAAACAATTTTTGTATGTTATATATCAGTTTATTCACTAATATTTTAACAGGAACATGACCACTCCAGAATAAATATTAATGTGCTGCAGCAAAGACAAAATACACAGGGAAGCAGCAACAGGAGCAATTCAAAAATGTCACAACATAATAAATTTGAACATTTGGTAAGTAGAGTGTAAATGAAATAGCTCAGAATGTCTTCATAGAATTTAGAAATCACAGCCAATAAGATGAACACTCATGAAAAGCTACAAAAGCCTTTCATTGTGTATAAATCACAAATTCTCTTGTGAGTATCAAACAAAGCATTACCAGTATAATAATTCACAAGAAGAAATTATCCGTTTGTTTGCTAGTAATAAAATGATGTGGTGCGTGCATGCATGCATGCAGATGTGTATGCAGGCATGCATATGTGCATGTGCATGCGTATGTGTGAATGAGAGAGAGGGAGAGAGAGAGAGTAGGCATGCTTTTGTGTGTGAAAAAATGTCTTCATAGAGGAGCCAAACAGTATGGAAGCTTCAGGCAAAAGACTAGCTCTGAAGAAATGTCAAAAATAATATTTTTTTATCATCTCTAATGGGCTCCAGAAAATGTTAAAAGAATGAAGAACATATCAAAAGTGAGCTGTTTAATTGGCTGAAAATAACCCCAAGAATAGTTATATGATGTGCTTCCAAAATAGTGATTTTCCATCCTAAAAAATGAGGTTTTGTGACTCATTATTGAACATAAAATTAAATATAACACTTTGACACCAACAGAGAGAATTCTGATACTATAATGAATGAATTTATATGTCAGTGAGAAAGACAAAGAATGCACACAGGTAAAGTAGACAGAGTGAGAATTACATTACAGTATAATAGTTGAAGTGCAATGGAGTTGTGAGGTTTATTTTAAGGTCAACTCCTTGACTCTGGGTGTCCAACCTTGTCATCATGGTTTGCAGCTGATCTGAGGTTTTTTTGATGAGCACTATGTAGTCTGTGAATTGAAACTATATTAGTAGCTTGCCATTGATGTTGACACTACCTTTCTAATCAATGCTTTTGATGACCATTTCAAGACATGCTCTTTACTCTTTACTCTTTTACTCTTTTACTTGTTTCAGTCATTTGACTGTGGCCATGCTGGAGCACCACCTTTAGTCGAGCAAATTGACCCCAGGACTTATTTTTTGTAAGCCTAGTACTTATTCTATCGTTCTCTTTTGCCGAACCGCTAAGTTACAGGAACATAAACACACCAACATCGGTTGTCAAGCGATGTTGGAGGGGCAAACACAGACACACTAACATACATACACACACACACACACACACACACACACACACACACACACATATATATATATATATATATACATATATACGACGGGTTTCTTTCAGTTTCCCTCTACCAAATCCACTCACAAGACTTTGGTTGGCCCGAGGCTATAGTAGAAGACACTTGTCCAAGGTGCCACGCAGTGGGACTGAACCCACAACCATGTTGTTGGTAAGCAAGCTACTTACCATACAGCCACTCCTGCACCAGTAAAGAGCTTTGAAAAATAGTATCTCTTTGTTTGAAACTTTTTTCATCTGAAACAGTTATGAATAGCGACAGCAGAGCTTTATCGATGGTACATCCCATATTCACTTTCCTGAGAAGTTCCATCTGTTGTGCTTCAATCCCTTACATTTCGAGCAACCTCAGCCCTACATCCACCTTGATGCTATCAAAGGCCTTTTTAAAATCTATGAATATGAGACAAAAGGCAGCTTACATTCTTTCACTCACACTTACTGTTAGAATGAGTGTGTGTCATGTACTGTTTTCTAGTTCTGAGTATCTATGCATTTTTAAAATTAGTAGTGGGAAACAATGAAATTGAGAAAGTGAAGAAGTAAATCTACTCGATAAATCTTGCACAGAGTTAGAGCAGGTTGGGAGGCATTCAAATTTAATTGTCTCAATCAAAGATGTGCCCAAAACACAGTTGGACTAACTCCTGCATGTCAATCTCTTCAATAACACCATCCTATTTGTGTTCTTATATGCAGGTGGGATGTTGACTACAACAAAGGATGAATAGACTGGCTATGGCACAGGGAACCATGGAAAGACCCATGGTAGGAATGTCACAGCTAGAGTATATCCAAAACAAAGTAATTTGAGAACAGAGAGGAGTGAATAATGCAGTCATGAAATACTCAAAGTGAGAGTTCCACCAGGGCAGACATGCAGCAAGACTCTTGGACCCATGCAGTTTTCGAGTGGTAACCAAGAAATCAGAAGGTACCACTTAGAAGATCTCCAAGATGATGAGGAGATGACATAGTAAAAGAATTCATGTTCAACTAGAAGAGAAGGATGCAATCAAGAAAAGATTGGAAGCATATTGTACCAGCAAGATACAGACATTTGTCTAGTCAATAGAGTGTTTATGATGGGTTAACCTTCTAAGTATGGGGTTAGATATGAAGATAACCCATATTGGTTTTATCATTATAAATACTTAAAGCTTAGCTAAAATTTCCAGGCTGATTTTAAAATTTGTTTAAATACTTTTCAGTTCATTATTTATATCATATGTGTTGGTGCTTGCTTAAGTAGATGTAATGTTATTGTTGAATCACTGTTTGTGTAGTAGTTAAGTCAAAATCAAAATAGGCAACTTTCCAATGCATACACTTAAGTACAGTAAGTTTTTGGTTTTTCTCCAATAGTTTTTTGATATTGTCTTCATTTGAAGGAGTTGAAATATTTTTTGCATAGTAGTCTAAGTGATATAAATCTATAATCAGTAAAGTTTTTTTATCTTTTCTTTTAGTATTTACATAGTTTAAATATATTGAACATCAATATATCACATTCATTTGAATATCTTGGAATATAATATGAGTATTGTATGTATATATCACAAATCAGTGAAACAATGTTGGGATATACATCATATTGTGATACTTTGTTAAAATAGTACATTGGAATATACTACGTGTGTATCTATGTAACTAAATCATTAAAACAATGTTTTGACATACTTGTTGCAAACAAAGAAAGTGTAGTTATATAGCTGTTTCATAATTTTAAAAATCTGAAAAATAAAATATAGCACCTGGTGAATATAAATATGAAGTGAATGTTTGTAGTTGTTGTGTCATAATAGATGATGGACCAAAGTAGAAAAACGAAGATTCTCTTTAAAAATTCATTTAATTTGCTCATATAAATTCCACCTCCAAATAAACTATGTTTCCATAAACTGCACAAACAGAAGCACATGGACATATATCATAAATATATATATCATCATCATCATCATCATTTAATGTCTGTTGTCCATGCTGGCATGGGTTGGATGATTTGACCAGAGCTGGCAAGCTGGGGAGCTGCACCAGACTTCAGTCTGATTTGGTATGGTTTCTATGATTGGATGCCCTACCTAATGCCAACCACTTTACAGAGTGTGCTGGGTGCTTTTAAATGGCACTGCATGGGCGCTTTTACATGGCACTACACAGGCACTGTTATGTGGCACCACACAGGTGCTTTTATGTGGCACCACCACAAGTGCTTTGCACCACCAGCAGGATCAGTTTTAACACTTTACCAGCAGGGTATAGATCTTCTTGAGTACAGCCAGGTGCCAGGTATCTCAGTCCTTTGTCAGCTCTCCTGAAAGGTTCAGCTTCCTGGGGTCATTCTTCAGTATTTCATCCCATGTCTTCCTGGGTCTCCCACTTCTATGTGTTCTATCCACTAGAGAGATCAGCATTTCGTTATGGAGCTGTCAGCATCCATCCGCATCACATGACCAAATCAGTGCAGTCTTTTCTTTTGCACACAGCAACCAATTCCTCTCATGCCTAACTTTTCTCTCAGAGCACTGGCACTTTCTTGAACATGTACACTTACATTACACATCCAGCAGAGCATACTAGCCTCATTCTTTTCTAACCTCATATGTCCTCTGCTTTCAGAGCCCATCATGTTGTTTACACAGTTGGGTGACGTCTTGTACCCATATATGCATGCATATATATATATATAATATATATATATATATATATATAATATATATATATATATATATGCATGCATATATGGGTACAAGACATCACCCAACTGTGTAAACAACATGATGAGCTCTGAAAGCAGAGGACATATGAAGGTATAGATATATATATATATATATATATAATATATATATATATATGTGTGTGTGTGTGTGTGTGTGTGTGTGTGTACATATATATATATATATATGTTATTCATAATATTATTTAATTGAACGTCATGCATCCATTTCCAAGTAAGTTTATCTTGATCTTTTTGATGCAACTCTACTCTATACTATTTTCTCTCCCAACCTTCTCTAATTCCCTTTTTCTCCCCTTCACCATTTTCTATCTGTCTTTCTCTCTCTCTCCCCTCTTTCTCTTTTTCTCTCTTTCATTGCTCATATGTGACCATTGTCCATCTTCCTTTTCCTCACGTGACCATCTTTTTTTCCTGCACAACGTTCTAAGGACTGGACATCTTCTATCTCTCTCTCTTTTATCTTTTCTCTTTTCAAAGAAAATATTTCTCCCAGCATTCACTATTTTCCTCTAGTTCTGATCTAACGACCCTCCATGTTTGTTTACATTCAGTTTCCTTGTATGTCTTCAATGTCCTATTTTTGTTCCGAACTTTGAGCCTCCATAAATCTAAAATTTTAGTTTGGAATTTATGGGAGCAACTGTCTTCGAAGACTCATATTGTCATTGAGTGCTCGAAATGAGGAGTAGATAGACAGCTGACAACTGATGAAGGGTCGTTCTTTGTGTTACTCATCCTGTTTTCCATTTTTTCTCTCATTGCGTATTTAACTTGTTTGTTTTCGTACTTCGTGTTGTTTACACAGTTGGGTATGTCCCGTACCCATATATGCATATATATATATATATATATATATATATAAATAGATAGATAACATACTTGGAAATGGATGCTTGGCATTCAATCATATAATAATATAAATAATATATATATGCATATATACAGACATATATATGTCAGTATGTACATATATGTATGTATATATGCATATATATATTATTTGTATTGTATATATGTGTGTGTGTGTGTGTGTGTGTGTGTACATATATATATATATATATGTTATTCATAATATTATTTAATTGAACGTCATGCATCCATTTCCAAGTAAGTTTATCTTGATCTTTTTGATGCAACTCTACTCTATACTATTTTCTCTCCCAACCTTCTCTAATTCCCTTTTTCTCCCCTTCACCATTTTCTATCTGTCTTTCTCTCTCTCTCTCTCTCTCTTTCTCTTTTTCTCTCTTTCATTGCTCATATGTGACCATTGTCCATCTTCCTTTTCCTCACGTGACCATCTTTTTTTCCTGCACAACGTTCTAAGGACTGGACATCCTCTATCTATCTCTCTCTTTTATCTTTTCTCTTTTCAAAGAAAATATTTCTCCCAGCATTCACTATTTTCCTCTAGTTCTGATCTAACGACCCTCCATGTTTGTTTACATTCAGTTTCCTTGTATGTCTTCAATGTCCTATTTTTGTTCCGAACTTTGAGCCTCCATAAATCTAAAATTTTAGTTTGGAATTTATGGGAGCAACTGTCTTCGAAGACTCATATTGTCATTGAGTGCTCGAAATGAGGAGTAGATAGACAGCTGACAACTGATGAAGGGTCGTTCTTTGTGTTACTCATCCTGTTTTTCATTTTTTCTCTCATTGCGTATTTAACTTGTTTGTTTTCGTACTTCGTGTTGTTTACACAGTTGGGTATGTCCCGTACCCATATATGCATATATATATATATATATAAATAGATAGATAAACATACTTGGAAATGGATGCTTGGCATTCAATCATATAATAATATAAATAATATATATATGCATATATACAGACATATATATGTCAGTATGTACATATATGTATGTATATATGCATATATATATTATTTGTATTGTATATATGTGTGTGTGTGTGTGTGTGTGTGTGTGTCTGTGTGTGTGTGTGTGTGTGTTACAGCAAAATTACACTTCCAGAGATTAGCACCAAATTAATTCAAGAGTATAAAGTAATAGGAAAAGGTTTACTTATGCAAGTGTGCTCCTACCCCACCCCAACTTTATTTCCTCAAAACTTTCAGAAAAATAGTTATTTATAATGAAATTTTCTACAAAATAACTTTCAAAAGAAAAAATTGGTGGTCAAAGGCCATATAGCTCTTCAAACTGTGGAGGTAGAATTCCGTTATGGTCAGTTAGTAATAATAAGCAATCCAGATTTAGTAAGGATGGATTATCTTCCTTGGACCATTTCAGTTGGCAGTGCATATGGGCTAAATGGCTTCTAGCTCATAAGGGCTTTTCAGGTTTAATTGATGAATGGGGAGTCCCATGCTTGCAGCAGGTACTGTTTGAAATGGATGCAGGGACTATAAATCTCATGTTGAAAATTTAATAATCTTGGTTCTAGGGAGTCTTTGAGGATCCTTGCTCACTCTGCTATGCAAAGCTTGCAGCATCTGCTCCCATTGATATAGGATCTTGGCCACTCAATGATCCACCACTTGATGTCATATGGGGTCCTTTCATCTTTAAGGTACTACATGTTGCTTGCCAGGGACATGACAAATCATCTTTCCAGAATACTAAAAGAGGACCTGTGGTTGTACTGGTGCTGCCTTCATGCAGTTCCAGCTGGCTCAGTATATCATTCATATTTGTTTCACAAGACATGATGGATTACAGTGGCTGAGTTACCAATTCAATATTTCAAAATACGCAATTTTGATAGCTAAAAACCACTAAATAAAACTGAAATGTACTAAAACAAAGCACCTAAGCAGAAAATCACATAAATAGGTGTAAATGTAAAAAAAAATTTTTAATTGTAATTGAAATGAAATTAACATAATTCCATTTATTTTTACTGCATGTTTTCAAAGATTTCTTTATCAATTTCTTTTGATGTAGAAGCGGCAGTTTCACATGATTTAAAAGCATCCATAGATCTAATTTTCTTTAATAGTTCACTTGATATAGTCATTTTAAAATTTTCTTAACTCATTTATTTTTTATTGCCAAATAAACACATGCACTATATATTCATTCTTCACTTCAGATGTATTTCATTATTCAAAATGGACTAAACAGGACAGGAAGAAACACATGGGATGAGAAGTCACTGAAGAGGTCACAGGAAGTGTGATGAAATATTTCCAGACATAGGACAAAATAAGAATAATAATAAAATAATTTTGAAATGAAGAATGAATATATAGTGTATGTGTTTATTTGGCCAAACTTTTTTTTATAAAACTGACTGTTCCAAAATATAACAATATCTCTTTCAACACACGATTTGACATCAGGAATCTTGCAAAACAAATACATAAGCATAATTTACCACCTCGTTTAAGTCCATATTTGATGTTCAAAATTTCTCTTAGTGCTTCTATGCTTAGACATTTACACTCATTTGATTTCGAAAAATTCATGTATTTAAATACTCTAGCTACATCAGCATTTGCATTGGTAAAATGAGAGGTAAATGTTCATATAGATTTTCTCAGATGAATCCCTATACAGTGATACATCAGTCCAGAAATGAAATGTATCTGAAACTTGTGTCCATCATACATTAAAAAATATTTTTCATTGAAAATCAATTTTTGTCAGAATTTCTGAATCGTCATTAAAATGCATTGCAAGGCCTATAATTCCAGGTTTTATCGGTTTAAGATATTCCATTATGCTAAAATAACTCATTGACTAAAAGACAAAAATTACCTGGATGATACTGTTTAATTTGCTCCAAAGCGCCTACAATAAATTTTATGCATCAGCCTCTCACCTCACTTTCTTCCTACTCAGTAAATTTAACACTAGATTTCCATCTAAAATTGACAACCAAGATATAGCTTCGTATCTAAATAATCCAGCACTGACGTTTTCATTTAGCTTCTTTTCTGGCATTATAATTACTGAAATGTAGATCATTCAATAATTTAGTTGGATCATGTGTTTCTACATCCAATTTTTTGTTAACTCTTTGAACTTCAGAAGTGATTTGCTTTAAAAAGTAGAAGAATATTTTTTTTTTTTTATCCTGTCACAAAATTTTTTGCATGAATTCTGGACAGAAAATTCCAAATTGAATTCTGGTTTCGCTTTTATGTAATTTTAACAGTGAACTCTAATTTTTTTTAAAAAGTGGCAACACTAAAATAACACAGGTGTGTAACTCAATGGATTTTCATGCTACAAATAGTAAAATGACACTCAATTTAATTCAAAACACAGAGTTGACAACCTTGTACAATAACTGGCAAGAGCAAATGTATAGATGAGCATAACTGTTACAAATGTGTGATTCTTTTACATGTACACACACACACACACGCATGCATGCGCACACACACACACACACACCACACACACACACTCACACACACATGCATGCACACACATGCAAGCCGAAATGCCCACCATAGCCTGGACCAAAGCCCAGTGAACTGATGTTAATGTTGCAACATGATGTATTTAGATTACATTGAAGTTTCTCAACAAACAATTTGAAGACTATCAGACCCGTGTAACTTTTTTTGTTTTTGTTTTATTAGAAAGTTTCTTTGATTTCTATTTTGAATATGAGATTATGATTCTGCAATTAGATAAATAAATAAATAAATAAATAAATAAAGGAAGGAAGGAAGGAAGGAAGGAAGGAAGGAAGAAAGAAAGAAAGAAAGAAAATCTTGCAAATGGAACATTTTTAATTGGATATGGATGACAATTTTGCTTCCATTGTCACTGGTGTTGAAGAAGGTCATTTGATCTTTGATAATCTGAAAAAAATCAATAGCATATACCTTAACATCGAACATTCCTGAAATCAGTCCTTTCTTATTCTTTATTCTCCTTGACATTCCTCTACCTCTTGGAACAATTACCATCTTATGTATTGATTTGGGCACTGATATGGTGCCAGCTATTTCTCCAGCTTTGAAGAAAACTGATATTAGTGTTGTATGGGGAATCTGTACACCCTTGTAAATTGGCTAAGTGAACTATACTAATTAGTATAAATGAGCATACGCAGAACAGTCTGAGAAGAGTGTCATATGAGCAGTCATAGTGTACAAGTCGTAGGAATTACTGAATAGGGATATCTTGGGGTGCTTGATGAAGATACACAGTTGGAGAGTAATAAGAGAACATGAGGAAAGTTTAATATTATAACAGTTCAGATATAACAGTGATGATGAGAAGTCGTATGTCATATCATAGATGAACAATGACTGGACCTGTCGAGGGCAGACACAATTAAAGATATGCCTCCTCTGACTAATATTACAACCTTACAAGCTTTTCTAGGTCTTGTGAATTATTATCAATTGTATATTCCAAGAATGCATGAGCTAAGAGCACCTTTAAACAAACAGCTGAAAAAAAGATGTGAAATGGTATTGGACTGACGAATGCCAAAAAGCATGCGAAGAGATTAAAAAGATGTTAATATCAGAGCTATCTCGAGCACATTTTGATCCAAAACTAAAAATAATTAATTGTAGCATCAGATGCAAGCGAGTCTGGGATTGGAGCAGTAATCTTACATAAATTGGAAAATGATAACGTAAAACCGATCGCACTTGCATTACTATTGGCAGAAAAAATTAGTCAGATAGAGAAAGAGGCATTAGCCATTATCTTTACAGTGAAGAAATTTCATAAATTCTTGCATGGCAGAAAGTTTATCTTGCAGACAGATCACCGTCTACTATTAACAATATATGGATCAAAAAAAGGTGTCCCCATACATACAGCCAATAAATTACGATTTCAAAATGGAATTTTTGCCTTCAAAGAAATTGGGACTTGCAGATAGGCTGTCAAGATTGATCCTGAAGGATAAGGAACCACAAAAAGATACAGTAATAGCAGCGTTAAAATCAGAAATTGAATTAAAAAACATTCTCTGTAATGTAGTGTGGGAACTACCAGTCACCTTGGAAGCAATAAAAAATAAAACAGAAAAAAATGCATTTATCAACAAAATGGTAAAAATAATAATGAATGAGATAAATATAAAAAATTATGTTGCTGAGCGTAACATAGGTTCAAAACACTATTTGATGTGTAACAATGTGTTGGTGTACACTCAGAGGGTTGTGATTCCTGATGTACTACAAAATACAAAGCTAAAAAGAATTTCATGTAGGACATCCTGGAATTGCAAGGATGAAGTTCGTCATGAAGAGTTATATTTACTGGCCTAGTATGGATAAAGATATCAAGAAACTGGTGAAAGCATGCAAGGGATGCACCCTGACAGCTATGGCACATCTAGTAAAGATTCAACTGTGGCCAAAGACGGATATGCCATGGTCTAGACTACACATAAATTTTACTGGGCCACTATATTATCTGGTAGTGGTAGATAGCTACACAAAATGGCCTGAAATTTGTAAGTGCAGAAAACCAAGTAGGAAAATAACTATTAAATTTTTGGATGAAATATTTGCACATTTTGGTATGCTGGATACTATAGTGTTGGATAATGGCATTCAATTTACAAGAAAAGAGTTCAAAGATTTTTGTAAGATGCATCAAATGGAACATATCATTATTCTGCCATATCATCTTGTGGAGAGGTCCGTAGATACATTTAAAAGAGAGTTGAGGAAAATAAGAAATGAATCATTAGTGGATAATACACTGACAAAATTTTTACATGCCTATAGAATAGCGCCAAACCCAAACACAGAGTCAGGTATGCCACCCACTGAATTAATGTTTGCCAGAAAGGTACGATCAGTATTGATAAATTGCTACCAGGAAGGAAACAACAAATATAGAAGAATACTGTTAATAATACAAACTATTTCAATATAGGTGATGCTATATTTTTAAAAATGTACAAATATGGAAAATAAAGTTAGGAACAAGGATGAATAACCAAACGTTTTGGTAGAGTAATATATATGGTGAAAGGGCAGACGTGTGGGCATAAGGGACATGTAAACTAAATAAAAGAGATACACAGATGGTTGAAAATGGCAGGAAGAGACTATGGAAATACTTTATGACAAATTTGATATTCTGGCGCCACAGGAAAGGGTTGAACCAGTGTGTAAGTCAACTAGAAAGCTCCCCAAAGAAGTAATAAAAAAAATATTAAATAAAGGGAAAGCTAATCTCAAAGGGGGAAAGTGTTGTGTGGGGAATCTGTACATCCTGTGATTGGCTAAGTGAACTATGCTATATTTGCTAAATATAGAACTGTATGAACTATGCTAGTTAGTATAAATGAGCATGCACAGAACAGTCTGAGAAGAGTGTCATATGTGCAGTCATAGTGTACAGATTGTAGGAATTACTGAATAGGGATATGGTGGAGTGCTTCTTGAAGATACACAGTTGGAGAGTAATAAGAGAACATCAGGAACGTTTCATATTATAACAGTTCAGATATAACAGTGATGATGAGAAGTCATGTGTCATATCAAACTCTAAATCCAAATACTAGTTTTAAACCCTAACCCTAGATTCTTGATCCAAAACTCTAAAGCTTAATCTTGCCCTAAAGTCCTAATCCATCATACATGACTCTAAATCCTTGTCTTATTTTATCTTTATTTTTTGTAATCATTTTTTCCTTTGTCTAAAACAGAATTCTGAAAAAATTTCCAAGAACACAACTCAAAAATGAAAATGCTAAAGACAGTCACATCCTTCCCAAAGAAGAAAAGAAAAAATGCAAACGAAATTTTGAAAAAAAGTTATTTGCTAAGTATCGCTATTTTTGATGTTAAAATCTAGGAATAAAAAAAATTAAACACACACAGGCACGAACGCACAATATATATATACATACATACATACATATATATATATATATATATATATATATATATATATAATATATATATATATATATATATATATATATATATACCTACCTACATACATGCATATATATATATATATATATTATATATATATATATACCTACATACATACATGCATATATATATATATATATACATACATACATGCACATATATATACATACATGCATATATATGTATACACACACTCGCTCACACACACACACATACACAAATACACACACACAAACACACACACATATATATATATATACATACATATATATATATATATATATATATATATATATAATATATATATATATTATATATATATATATATATACCATAGTAAGCACATAAATGTGAAACAAGGTGGGAAAAATAGTACTTGAATTGCAGAGGTAGAGTAATATGCTTTATCATTAAAGATGCAAAAACATCCCAAAAAATCACAAAAAACTGCTACTCAAAGTTTCACATTCCCATTCCTTGGAGACTTTAAAATGTAGTGTCCAAACTTTGTTTTGGATATGTCCCTAGTAGTGTGCCTTGAGAACACATTCACCACATTCAGTTACCAGATGTCATCTATGGTACTGCACTTAGTCACAGGATCTACATAAGGAATTCTTCAGCTCATGTTTAGTATCTTTTCAATAATTGAGAGGGACAGAGAGAAAATGAAAACAAAAAAAAAAACAGAGAGAGAAAATTATGTGAAGCAATTGATGGCTCAACATAACGATATATGCGGTGAAATTTATTTCACACTCCCATAGGTTTGGACGATTATTCAATAGATATAACTTAAGTATCTCATTCAGCTGTGTGCCTAGTGTAAAAAAGATTTTAGTAAATGCCCTTAAACCTTCCACAGAGGTAGGATGCAGAAGCAGGGTTAACAGTGTGTGCCCAGTATGTGGTCGATGCAACTCTGAGGCTGTGGTCAATGAACCAGAGGTGGTGTCCAATAGTAGCAGCAACAACAGCAGCAGTAATAACAATATATGGACACACACACGGAAATATATTGGAGCAATGAAGGACCCATTTAAGACAAGATTAAATAACCACAGGCCCTCTTTTAAAATCCTAGAGAGACACAATACGACATTAGCCAGTTAAAAGATGGGAGAACGACCTACAGAATTATTTAGAAACTGCCAGAACAACCTAGGCCATACCTCAATGGAAGTGGACAGTACAAACTTTTCTTGACAGAGGGGACAATGATCCTAAGAGACTTGCACAGCCCAGGTGCCTTCTTGAATTCAAAAAGTAAAATTTTTAGTCGGTCCTCATTTGCAAACTAGTGAACGAAAAGATGTACATAAACTGATCTTTGGACACAGCTGGGAATGTTAAAGGGAAGATAACTCTGTCCTTCCAAGAACAGGTAATTTCATTTCGGAGATTTTTTGGTTTCAGAGGATTTTTCCGCAGTAAACTGATTGTGACAGTATTTTTACCACCATTACTAAAGAGGTTTGTTTGTCTCTGGCCAGATGAGTCACCTATACTGCCAAGTGCAATAGTAGACGTGAAATCAATGGTAACTTTCTGATCAGCCATAAAACCAACGGTATACTACTCAACTACATAAGATATAACTGCTCAAAAGGTTTTTTTTTAAATGTGCTTTTTCCAAACTTATGGATGACTGACCAAATGTGTGTGTGTGTGTGTGTGTACATAAAATATGTGTGATTCAAATTGCTGGGAGCCTTGAGTCCAAAATTCACTAGGGTAGTTCAAGATAGAAAGTTGTTCCTATGAGTACAATTTCATCATGATGCAACTGATGATTCATTCATCCTCTGAGTCTTTACTTCAAGTAAGGGGTATTTTGGTTAGTATTTGTGCATGTGTGTGTGTGTGTGTGTGTGTGTGTGGTGTGTGTGTGTGCGTGCATGTGTGTGTGCATGCGTGTGTGCATGGGGGTGGAGAGAGGGAGAATACTGTGGATTAGATATGGTTATTTGACTCATAACAGGGACAAAGCTACCACTTGTGCCTGAGAATTCAGAACATGAAGAGCCAAAACAGCACAGTACTTTACTTACACTCTGTATTTACTGTACATGTGTGTATGCATGCCCATGCATATGTGCATGCATGTATATATGTGAAGGAGAGGGGAGTACCTCTTTGTACAAGCACGTATGGGCATATATGTGTGCATGTTTGTATATAAGCATTTGATCATACTCATGTTTCTATATTTGAGGGTCGTCTGTATAATTGCATATATGTGTGTGGAGGCACATGGCCTAGTGGTTAGAGCAGCGGACTCGCAGTTGAGGGATTGCGAGTTCGAATCTCAGATTGGGGCGATGTGTGTGTTTGTGAGTGAAACACCTATGCTTCACGCGGCACCGTGACTCTTTCGCCACAACTTTTTCTCACTCTTTCCTCCTGCATCTTGCAGCTCACCTGCGATGGACCGGCGTCCTGTCCAGGTGGGGAACCTATGTGCCAAGGAAACTGGGAAACCAGCCCTTATGAGCCAGGCATGGCTCAAGAAGGAAAAAACATATATGTGTGTACATATTTATGTGTATCTCTCTTCATACCCTTCTACACATATATGTCTAAGGCTTACTGGTCGAGGAACTACCTAGAATCAATATTTTCTTTACTCAACTGTATTTGTCAAATTTTGCTGTTTTTACATCTATTTTAATATCTTTTCCTACTCACTTAGAAGCTTGTGATAAGATAGCATACATATCTACACACAAACACATACATAAATACAAACATACAAATACACGTATATACGCACGCATACACAGATGCGTGTTTATATATATATACATAGATACACACACACATATATACATAAACACACACAAACACCTACACATGTTTACAGACATTCATACATGCATACACACATACATAAATACACACGCACATACATACACGTACATACACACATACATGACTGCATGCATACATACATACATACATATATATATATATACATATATATATATATATATATATATATATATATAATATATATATATATATATATATATATATAGACATATATTTACAGGAAGAGTAGCCTTCCACCTTGCTGTAGGTACATTACTTCTCCTCTAGAAGGCTACTCCTTTGCAATCCAGAAACAATTAATAGTTACTAAATACTTCACCAATAAGAGAGATAAGGAAGCCTCTCTAAACCTCCATGTTGTGGTATAAATTGAATGTCGATTGTACCAGAATGTTAGATATTTCCTTTGTCATCAACAGCTGTCAAAAATACCTGCAAGGTTACTACCTTCTCATGAGATACAACGCTGTTACTAAAATCATTTACCGTGTTGTCCACAAGAAGGATTGTTCCATTGGTCATATCAAAGGCACACCAGGCCAAAATGTATCCACACTATTAAAAATTAAGAATACCGGAAGATCATTCCAATAAGAACAACAACTCAAAACAAATGCAATAGGACTGATATTATTCTATGGGACAGGGAAAATAACTATACACTGCCATAAAGATCAGCTACATGTTGTAGTGAATGTTTCATTTAAACTGGAAAAAAGATGGACCTACAGAGAACTAATAAGAAATTGCAAGCCTTAAGTCCAGGCAAGAGATTTTCATTTGTACCCAGTGTCTATGAGATGCGAGTCCAACTTGTATGTCGGTCTGAGAAACAGAGAGTAAAAGAAAGGTCAGAGGATATTTGATAGGGACCCAGAACCAGATTTGTTTAATCTTGTGAAACGTTTCCTAGAAATTTGGTCTCTCTCTCTCTCTTTTTTTCTCTCTCTCTTTCTCTCTCTCTCTCTCTCTCTCTCTCTCTCTCTCTATATATATAATATATATATATATATATATACACATATATAGTACTAATATAGGATAACATTTTTTTTTTTTCAGAAAAATAATTTCATAAAAAGTGGCAGCATATTAAAATACATTTAACGGTTAAAATTATAAACACCTTATAAACAAGGGCAAAAAAAATTATTTCTCAACCAATATGCTGATAACAGACTTTAAATCATCAATTCCCACGTTTCATTATACATTCACTATAAATACACATGCTGAAATCAAGGAAAGCTAGCCAACAGAATTTTTTTTAAAAGTTCGTTATTTCTATATTGAATCAATATCGGGATTAATCCTATAGATTCCTCCCTCTTCAGTAGAAAATACGATAAGAAATAAATGAAATACTTATACGCACACAGTCCAAATCTGGTCCCTTCTCACTATCACCTTGATGAACTGCTCAAACATCCATTACGAGGTTGTCGATTTGCTCCAGATGAAGAAGTGCAGGAAGCAGTGTATTAATGGCTGCGCAACCAGTCGAATACCTTCTTCTCTGATGAAATAAGCAAAATTGTGGACTGATGGAAGAAGTGCATGGAAAAGCAAGGAAATTATGTATGTCGTAAAATGATGTAATTGTTCAACCTCTGCTTTTGATTTAATAAATTACAGAAACAAGAGTGCGTATAATTTTTGACTTACCCATATGTATGTCTGTGTGTGTATGTGTGTGTGTGACTGTGTGTGTATACATACACACATACAATATATAGAGAGAGAGATAGAGAGGAAGAAGGGAGAGCAGAAGAGAGAGAGAGAAACATTCAAACAGGTTCATTCTTTTCCATGTATCCAGTTTCTCTAAATTGTTATTTTCTTGGTAACAGTTCCCTGGTTCTTTATCATTGCTTGATTATTGATAAATTGTAAAATTGTTTCTCTCTAAATTGCCATTTTGCTTGTCCTGTCTGGTATTTATAAATGTTATTCTGCTGTACAATTTTTTTTTCATGGTCATTCTACTGGTCATTGTACCAATTCATGTTGCATCCACTGTTTCAACGTCATATCTGGTGTCACTAAGTATCCTATTTCTAATTCTGTAGTTGTTACCATGCTTCTCTGAATTATACAAGTCCCATCTGATGTTACTAAATATTGTTCTTCCGTTGTTGCATTGTTTTTCCACTGATACATTTGTCGATCTATAAGTCATTCTACAAGTTAAGTTTCTCTGATATTTTGTATTAATATTTTGTCATCAGATGTTTATCTAGTTTGTAAATCAGAATAGTTTTTAAAAATTAATTTATCTGGGAACCTACAGTGTAATAATAATTCAGTTCCTGCAATGTAATTAATATTAATTTCTTTTATTGACTGATCACATTGTGTAATTATTCTCATTTATTTTTTTATTACTTTCATTGGATTGAGGTCATATACCACCTTCAATGTGATTTATTCAATCATATGGCTGCCAGAACTATATCAGACTGATAATGATTCAGTCGAAATTTGTTATCGAACACCTAAGTTACGGGCTAAAAGGGTCACAACTTAAACAACAGTGGATTCAAACAAATGTAAACATAAACACACAGCCATCCATTCCTCCATCAATCCATCTATACATACATGCGTGTATATATCCATGCATATATATATACATATATTATATATATATATATATATATATATATATATATATAATATATATATATATATATATATAGATAGATAGATAGATACATATATATATATATATATATATATATATATATATATATCAACAATCAAGGAACGGCCATAATAGGCCATTCACCCACTAGAAATAACAGCCAAGCTTCAACCGCAAATAAAAATCAATTCCGTAAACCAGGAGAAAATTTAAAAAACATTTACCCTGTAATTTCTTATACGATGCACCGTTTCATCTGCTGTTTAATGGTAAACTAACCTGATTAAATTAAATCAAGCCAATCTTCCATAGGCCCTCAGATTCTTCAGTAAGAAATAGCCAAGTCGGAACAGATATTTTCACGAGGCATTTCCGACCCTGCCAAGGC